>NC_049983.1:27249919-27266238 GCF_000003815.2 Branchiostoma floridae
ATCGACAATCTACCAAAAATAGAGGAAGACAAAGAACTTGACATGAGAACAGGCATCTCAGAAGTGTGCGTTGGTGAAAGTAGCGCGGACACAGAGTCGAGAAAAGAACCAGATACAGAACCAACAGGTATACTGCCTGTCCGGGGATGTCATGCTCCTAACTTTCCCTCCCATTGTTCTTGACTTTCCCTCCCATTGTTCTTGACTTTCCCTTCCATTGTTCTTGACTTACCCATTGTTCTTGACTTTCCCTCCCATTGTTGAAAACTTCCCCAGTGTTCTCACATACACATTAATCATGTAATACAGGCAGTGTTGTTTTGAGCTAACTCGGAGTTTGACGCATTTGTGGCGCAACTTTCCAGTGTGGCTTCAGGATGCTTAAAATTTATAACATCCAACATATCATCAGCCTTCTGAGGCAGCCATTTGGCACCAAGTCTGAGAGTTAGGGTTAGGGTTATACTAAGGGTTAGGGTAAGGTTAATGGAGTAAGGGTTAGAGTTAGGGTTTGGAATAGGTCCTGTTAACTCACAGCATCCCTGTTCCCCACAGAGTTGATGCGTCAGCAGTGGAACATGTCGATGGGAATTACAACACTCTCAGCACCTCGGACATACACCGTTAGTGTTAGTGTTAGGGTAAATGTTAGGTTAGGGTTAGTGTTAGGCCTCACTAATGCCTCTCTGTACTCTGCAGAGTTGATGCGTCAGCAGTGGAACATGTCGGTGGGGAACTACAACACTCTCAGCACCTCCGACACACACTGTTAGTGGTAGTCTTAGTGTTAGGGTAAATGTTTAGGTTATGGCTAGGGCTAGGGTTAGTGTTAGTGTAAGACTAAGGGTTATGGTTAACATCTGTCTGTTGTCTGCAGAGTTGATGCGTCAGCAGTCCAACATGTCGGTGGGGAACTACAACACTCTCAGTACCTCGGACATACACTGTTAGTGTTAGTGTAAGGTTAGAGTAAGACTAAGGGTTAGGGTTAGGGTTAGGTCCCACTAACGTCTGTCTGTTCCCGACAGAGCTGATGCGACAGCAGTCCAACATGTCGGTGGGGAACTACACTCTCAGTACCTCGGACATTCACCGTCAGTGTTAGTGTTAGGGTTAGGGTTAGTGTTAGGTTAGAGTAAGGGTTAGTGTTAGGGTTAGGTCCTACTAACGCCTGTCTGTTCCCCACAGAGTTGATGCGACAGCAGTCCAACATGTCTGTCGGGAACTACAACACTCTCAGTACCTCGGACATTCACCGTTAGTGTTAGTGTTAGTGTAAATGTTAGGTTAGAGTAAGACTAAGGGTAAGGGTTAGGTTTAGGTCCCACTAACGCCTGTCTGTCCCCCGCAGAGTTGATGCGTCAGCAGTCCAACATGTCGGTGGGGAATTGCAACACTCTCAGTACCTCGGACATACACCGTTAGTGGTAGTGTTAGGGTAAATGTTAGGTTAGAGTAAGAGTTAGGGTTAGGTCCCACTAACTCCTGTCTGTTGTCTGCAGAGCTGATGCGACAGCAGTCCAACATGTCTGTGGGGAATTGCAACACTCTCAGTACCTCGGACATACACCGTTAGTGGTAGTGTTAGGGTAAATGTTAGGTTAGAGTAAGGGTTAGGGTTAGGGTTAGGGTTAGTGTTAGGGTAAATGTTAGGTAAGAGTAAGACTAAAAGTTAGGGTCTGAGGTCCCACTAACGCCTGTCTGTTCCCTACAGAGTTGATGCGTCAGCAGTCCAACATGTCGGTGGGGAACTACAACACTCTCAGTACCTCCGACATCTACTGTTAGAGTTAGTGTTAGTGTTAGTGTTAGGGTAGAGTGAGACCTAGGGTAAATGTTTAACGCCTGTCTGTCCCCCACAGAGCTGATGCGACAGCAGTCGAACATGTCGGTGGGGAACTACAACACCCTCAGTACCTCGGACATTCACCAGGCCAATGGCGGGCCGGTCAATCGCAGCTTCGACGACACCGCCAAGGACAGGCATGCGCTGGGCGCCGACAGCGCGCTGAAGAGAACGGCGCTGTCGAACTCGCTACGGGACATCACGGAAGCCACAGGTGATTATAGGTGGGAGTGTAGCGCAAACGTGACGTGACGCATGCAGGTGTGACACGATGGCATGCAGGTGTGACACGATGGCATGCAGAACTACCGGGTACATGCATGTTAGGTGTGCCTGTACGCTAGGTATATTTGTCCCTACATCTCAGGTGTAACCTGTTAACATACGTGGAGCACCATTGTGTTTCATTCATTTACAGTATTCATGATAGAACGGAAATTTAGTTTGTTGTTGTGTTTTGAGTTTCGGGTTGAAACGATTCGAAGTGTCGAAGGATCCTGTATTTTCCTGGTGCAATACATTTTCAGTGCAAAAATTGTGAAAACACTACAATGTTTGATAACTGTATTGTGATCATGGTCGTCATTGTAGAGAAAAAAATCTACTCATCTTGTAGTGAAGTAGTTTTCCATGGTAACGCTCTTTGCATGGACCAATAGATGGGAAGAAGAAGGGGATGAAGAGGATACTGTCGTCACGTGACTGACAATGACCCAGGTTTGGGCTGAGCTCTCAGGGTGCTTGTCTGGTGGATGTGATGTAACAAAGGGTGGCCAGGTCACACTAATCCTGCTGGTTCAGCCACTTGATTGGCAAATTAGAAAAAAAATCTGCACTATTTAGCAGTAGTACAAGCCTTCTCTTTCAGTCTGTTCTTCCATGCAAAGATCCAAAAACAGTCAAACTAAGGCTTCTTGGTGTATAGTGGTGACTTGTATGGGCCAAGCAAAAGCAGTTAGCCAGTCCTCAGCAACAAGTTAGTGCGACATAACATGTTGTCATATAATTGAATTGGTCTCAGCTTTAATTTGGTCTCACAAACTGGAAGCATCTAAAAATAAAAAGGTTTTGACAGTTCTGACCAAGTTTTTATACTCTACATTGAATAATGGAACACATTTGCTGTTATCATTTTGGGTATCACTGGAAAAAGTGAGACATTTTCATTAAATCAGGGCAGTTTGAAGTCATCCGTCCTATTTTTTGTGGCCATAGAATTACTCTAACTACACCCGTAGCCACGCTGTGTGCCCAGTAGTGTCACTAACCAGACCTTACCCCCACCCTCAACCCCAGGCAAAAGAGGACGCCGTAACAGCGCAGGTTCCCTGGACAGTAATATGGTGAGTCACTAGGTGGCGCTACTGCACCTTCCCTCTAGTCTGCTCTAAAATGCATGCTCAGCATTTTGTCTGAATATCATCTACCAGTTGTGTCCTTGGGACAGTTAAAGCTAGGTAACTTTGCGTTGCGATTATTGCACTCAAGTAATAGTACGAATACAAACTGTTAGAAGCAGCCTCTGTCTACTTGCATACCTGACACAGTACAGTTTGCACACGTTGGTAACACCAGTGTCAAGTGCATGCTGTACTGCCTCTTGTGCGTTATGCTATGTTCCAGTCAGGGTTCTAGCCAGCATTCGTTCTTCCGTCATTTGACGGAATTTCGCAGCTGGTGACGGACAAATATTTTGCCCATTCCGTCCTCTGTGACAGACAAAAATCGGCATGTAAAGATATTAAACAGATGAAAGTTTGCAAAGATCTCCGGAAATTCAGGACAGATGGCATTGAACCAAGCTGAGTCTATTCTACCAGCAAAATTTGCCCCAGGCCTCAGAATGCAGGAAATAGCATTTCAGAGGGTCTTAGCTATCTATCGCTCAACAAAATTTCCGATCAAAATCCAGTGACGGAAAAAAATTTCATGCTGGCTAGAACACTGGTCCTTGCTTCTGTAGCAGCTGTAGTTTTACTGGCTAATGACTGTTCTTCTGTTGTCCTTCCTTCTCTCACCACAGTAACCAGCAGAGGGTACGTACTCATCAGCTTCTCACACTGGTCCTTCTGTCTGTCTCTCCTCCAGTCACTAACGTCTCCACGGATACGTCAATCAGTCAATCAACCAATCATTCAGTCAATCAATCAATCAGTTAATTATCGGCAGGCATCAACGCCAGGATGTTTTGTACCTCCCTGACTTAAAAAAATGAAAATCCGCCAAAAAGGGGCACAGACTTTGCTATTGCAACATTCTGCCTGGTATATCCAGAATTTGACTTATACCGGTAGATCAGTGAGAATTTATGACAGGAAACCTTTCTGTCTGCTGACAATATGACCATCTCACTACAGCAGATATTAGATTTTTAAATTGAGTCCTGGATGGTACTCCTAACTTCCATCAGGTTTTGCTTTGGCCACGACATGTCAACAAACAAACAGAATCAAGCACAAGAAAAGCTTCTAAAATACTTTTAACATTCCATTCTCACTTTATTTGTTTATTCATTTATGAATCTTTTGGGTGCCCCTTCAATTAATCAACTCATTTCCAAGGTAGCCTTTTGCTGTTAACATTTTGTATCTGACAGAAAATTACACATCCTCCTTGTGCTATTCATGGTTTCCGCCCAAACCCTATTCACCCCTGTGGAGACGTTACTGTCAGAGTGGACGGCGAGTTCTTTCTGTCTTACGAAGCTCAGTAGTGCAGCTTTAGTTCATGCAGCTGTTAGACTTACAGCGTTCCATCCAACCCGCTTCAGGATTTGACATCAGATGTTGGAAAGTAATCACTGAAGGCTGTTCCTGTGATCTGTAAGGCATGGTGTCATGTTGCATGTCTCTGAAGATGTTGTGACGTACTTGAAGTCGTTTGGTACGATCTGCATGGCCAGGAATGCCGGTTACGTCTCGAGCCTTTCTCACAACATAAACTCACACAGATGTCAAATCCTGAACTGGGAAAAATCTGACCATTCAGCAACTTTTTTCTGACTAATTTTTTCGTTCCGCTGCAGATTCCGAGCGGCCGTCCTGAGCCCAGCATGAAGCGCTCGGAGAGTGAGCAGGACACGACGAGAACGTCGCTGCGCCACTCCAACTCCTCGCTCTTCGGCGGTCTCTTCTCACGAAAACACAAGTCCACATCCAAGGCCAGCATGACCAGCGTCAAGAGCGACGTCAGCGTCGGCAGCACAACTTCCTCCAACTCCAGCTCTGAAGCCTAGCAACCGTATCCTAGCAACCTCCAACTCCAGCTCTGAAGCCTAGCAACCGCCTCCTAGCAACAAAGCTCCAGCTCTATCCTTGCAACATCCTAGCAACCAACTCCTGGCGACTGCTCCTTCCTACACCAGCTCTGAAGCCTAGCAACCGTATCCAAGCAACTGCCTCCTCCAACTCCAGCTCTGAAGCCTAGCAACTGTCTCCTAGCAACCGCCTCCTCCAACTCCAGCTCTGAAGCCTAGCAACTGTCTCCTAGCAACCTCCAACTCTAGCTCTGAAGCCTAGCAATCGTCTCCTAGCAACCTCCAACTCCAGCTCTGAAGCCTAGCAACTGTCTCCTAGCAACCAAATCCAGCTCTATCTTTGCAACATCCTAGCAACCAACTCCTCTTAGCAACTGACTCCTGGCAACTGCCGCTTCCTACACCAGCTCTGAAGCCTGGGAACTTTACTGTCTAAAACAAAACTGAGCAAACTGAGAAGTTTGGAACTGAATGAAAATTGCTTGGATGTGCACTTGCTGTTTATCTGGAGAAAACAGTACAAACTGTGTAAGATAAGCGGGTGGGTGGGGGCTCATGTGGGGAGGGTATGTATGTATATACACAGCTGTACAGTACTGTTGGTTCTATAGCAGCCTTCTGTAGGCTGTTAGAGACAAGGGAAGGCTGAACCTCAGTCTTCCTTTGGTTCCCACGTTTGTTTGTCATCGATCATTGCAGTGAAACTGAATCTCCTGTAGAAAGGAAAACTGATGTGAATGTTTTAGGCTTGGGTCACCATTGAGGGAGGGCAAAACAAAAACTTATTACAGCTTTGATAGAGCAAACAATTCAACTATTAAAAATTCAACAGATCTTGTCTGTAAACTGAGTAAGTGAATTGATCTAGCCGGAGCCAACCCAGCCCCTGCTATGCCATGTTAGTTGTTGTCGTGAGTGTTCAGCCAAAAATACTGGTTCAAACTGTCGGGTGAGAAATGACTAATTGTGTAAATATTCTAAGACTATCATTTGTACATAGCTATAAGTATGGGGTTGGGGCTGCTCTAATGCATCCTCCACCCTTTCTTTGTCTGGTCTGTGGTACGAGGAATCCAACAGGCGATCCAAATTGTGAATTGTGCAGAAAATTCTATATTATAGTCATACAAATTCACTTTGAGTTGAATAGAAAAAAGATTCAAGAAGAAGACATAAACTAATTCTTATTCTGAGCTGGCTAGAAATAATCCCTCTGGTCAGCCTAGAAGAAAACTGTAGGTAAACTTGAGGACTCTGTTTGGACTCCTCCTGATAACGGTTTAAAGTTCTGTATACAGGCTTTTCATTTGACGTCACCTGCACCGTGTTGGATTACAGCGTACCTCTGTAAACTACACAAAGATGCTACTGCTCAATTGGTAGTCGGAGGATTCAAATTATAATTAGTATGACGTCAATGAAAAGCTTGTATGAGGAACACTTTGCTGTGTGTTGGTGGGAACCAGGAAACAGAGTTGAAGCCGCCCGCTCTGATGTAACGTTGTGCTGAACACAGTCGTGTGTGTCGAGTCTCTGTGCTGCTGTATGTTCTGGTGCTGGACACCACAAGCTTAGTCCCCTTTAGGCGCAGCAGTAATTTACTTAGGTGCACTGTGTTTTCATTACGTGGGGAGGGGGGCACCATTCGCAGGCTTTTAGCTAGTAAGGCATCTGGGTGTCATTGGGTGCCCTGTACTGAAAATGATCAGAAATTAGACACTCTCATGCACTCCTGTAAATTTTCAATGGGGACACAGAAATGGGAAAGTCAATACAGACACGTCACCCAGCAAAAGTGGAGACCCTCTGCCAAAATCCTAGCTAAAAGCCTTGCAGGGAGGTGCCTAGTTAGGGACCGTACGGCATTTAGCGAGGGGGGAGGGCCGGTCGCCAGGGGGGGGAGGGCCAAGCAAAAAAATATTTTGCCAGGGGGAGGGCCGAGCAATTTTTTTTTTACTTGGGGGGAGGGCCAAGCAAAAAAAAATAGCTTGGTCTGCCAACAAAATATGTCCCTTAAAATCCAAGAAACGGCGTTTCAGAGGGTCAAGATTTCAAAATTTTTCTGGACCTCTGCAAGGGATCGCCCGAGGTTGGCGCTCGAGATACAGTGAAAATGCTAAAGGGAGGGGGCGGGGCTTATGCATGACGCCCTCGAAAACCTTCTTCACGTACAGAAATGTTATTAAACTCTAGATTAGTCTGCCAGCAAAATTTACCCGTCTTATTGCCCTCAAAATGTAAGAAATGGCGTTTCAGAGCTCGAGGGTAAATATTTGCAAATTTCCCTGGATCCCTTTTGACGTGACCGGCCTCGCGCCTTTGATGACCGACATCGTGATAATGTGTTTGGGGGGGGGGGGGGGGGGGGATTTAATTTTGTATTTCTAAATTTGAAATGCTATTAAAGTTAGCTTTGTTTGTCAGCAAAATATCTCCTCAAACTGAAGCAAATAGCTTTTAAGAGGGTCAAGATTTCAAAATTCTCCCGGACCTACCGGGAGAGGCGACCGGTCTTACCCCGCCGTGGGAAAATCAGCGTCACGCGTCGGCGCCCCCCTCCCCACTACAGTTTTGGAAGTCGAATCGTGCTGTCGTTTTGGTTTTCATTTTTCCCCCCGATTTACCGTAAGTTATTACCACCACAGAACCAAGAAAAAGTCCAAAATATATGTAAATTGAAAATAGTTTCCGTCAAGCCGCTCAGGCCCGCGAGCTTGCAATACGTGAATTTAGGGAGCGGGGCGCGCGCCGCTTCGTGGCGCAAATCTGCTAGAAATCCAGGTACAAATGCTTTTTAGGTGTTGTTTTAATATCAAAACAATGAAATAGCTTCTATAAAGCAAATATTCATGCCTCTATGAAGCAGATATTTATCCCTCTATTAAGCAGATATTTTGAGCCATTCTGTTTTCCTTTTTTTACTAGGGGTGAGAGATCTGCTTCTCGATGAAAATCATGAAAAAGTATGACGCAAAGCACATTTCCAAATGCGGGAGCGCAGTGTTTTATTGGCGTCTTGAATATTTTTTTCAAAGTTGATAGGAGGGGGGAGGGCCAAGCAAAAATATTTTGTCTTGGGGGGAGGGCCTAGCAAAAAAAATTTACCTGGGGGGAGGGCCATGCAAAAATTTTTTGACCCGACCCTCTGGCGACCGGCCCTCCCCCCTCACTAAACGCCGTACGGTCCCTTAGGGGAAACAAGAAGGGCTAGCTAAGATGCACTCTGCCTAACTGTCCAAGTGAGTTGTGAGTGGGGAAACACAGTGTTCTTGATGTACAGGAATGAATCAGACAAACAGAAACACACAGAAACGACAGCTTTACTGTACTTCTACTAAACCCTAGCAGTTCAAGTTCTGTATCTTAAAACAGCAGAGCAGCAAACAGGCCTGTACAGTGCCACATGGAGCGTTGTAGCAACCCAACTAGTTACACTTACGGACACACAGGTTGGATACAGTCTCGATACAGTGTGTATATATACCAGGTGTGTCCAAACATTGCCATGTGTCATGAAAAATATTCACTAGCTAAAAACTCACCAGGGTACGACAGGGCGGATATTTTACCAAGTTTGAAGCTGTGAATAGGTAGGAATGTTTCTGTATACAGTTGTATTTATTTGAAACTGCCTGTCCCCAAAACAAGCAACACAGGAAAACACAGAAACTCACTCTTGCCATTTTAATACAGTGGAGTTTATGTAGTGTAGCTAAAGTCCTGTTGCATCAATGTAACATTAAACAAGTGTGCAAAGTTCTGGGGACGGATCTTTCTGTTGTATCACAGAGTTCATTTCTACTGGCACGGACGGCTGGAAATGCCCAAACCCAACCCCTGAATCTCCTTCACTTGTACAGAAAACACTAAAGGAAGTCTTGTTACAGTCATCAATGTGAATACACCGTATCTTATTTGCGGCTGTTGAGGATGGAAACGGTTGTGTTAAAGATATGCGTTCTAAATCACGATGTTAGATCCGTTCTAGGATCACAAGATGAACAGGTAGACATGTACTGATGTAGCTGTATGGGGGTGAAATTACCTTTCCCGTGTGACAACAGGGGTAAGACATTTCTTCTGTGTAACATTTAGAGGTGCGACATTTCTTCTGAAGTTCTGTGTAACATTTGGTGTGAACTGAAGCCTGTGGGAATGCTGGTGCCATTCCGAGGTGACCCCCATGTTTGTTTATTTGTTTATTTACTACTGGAAGCAAACGTGACCGGTCCATGATATTGATAAATTCTGTGTGACTGTATATAATATATAATAATGTATGGAAAAGAGAATTAAGAAGTACTTTGTGGTCAGAGTGCAATGTCAGGTCCCGGCTAATGTAGCGTTTATGTCTCAACTTTGAAAAAAGCCTAGTCCAACATGTGTACATGTAAGTGTTTCACTACTGATACTTGTCTTATTCACTTATTTATGGAAATGATGAGGGAAAAGGCTCCTGAAGTAAACTTGTCAAGTCTTCCTTTTGATTTAGTTTGTTTCTTTAGTTATTTGATGTTAAGAGAAATTATTCTGACTGGAAAAACGAAGTGTTGTGTGTGGTTAACAGGGAACTTCATTGGCCTGTACCATTCTGGTGACTCTTGCAGGGGGGAATATCAGAAAGAGGTAACAAAATTGTCCATGGAATTATGTTTGATTTTTCAAATTTCGCACAAACTTAGATAGTTTCTGGTACACCAATTTCTGTCTAAAGGTAATGGCAATATTGTACCAAATTTTACTGGAAATGAAAATGTTAGACAAAAAAATAGAATTTTGCCAAAGAATGCTTTGCCAAGGAACACCTGTGAGATAGTTTAGAGAAAGAGGGTATATAAGGGGGAATCCAACATGTTTCTATCTCCCTGGAGGCTATGTAAGGGGGATTTCAGCCTGTACTTACACCCATACGTGTATATTACTTCTGATGTGCGTTTTGAACTGTTGGGACTTGCCATAGATGTAACAGGAATGAACCATTGCTATGTAGGGGGATGAAACTGCTATAAATAAAGCATATTCGAAAATTCTGGTGGCAACGCTTCTTTTTTCGTCTTGGACTTTTCTTGCAGAAGCAGATTGCTACATTTGTCACATGACCATGTTTAAGTTAGACCACATATACATGACTCATGACAACACTGAAACGTGATATGCCTGCTATGAGAACGTAAAAGTACAAACAAAATCAAAACATGGAAAAGAATTTCTTTATTCAAATCTATGACCTACTGTACAGACGACCTGAGGAAACTAACCCAGAAAACAGACTGGAAATCCAAGAACACGTTTTATATACACGTAAAATCCAAGGTACTTTATGGATATATGTACAAAAGCTTTCACCCATTGTTTTCTGCATTTTGAAAATGGAAACTGTTGGGGTTGAATGTCATCACACAATTTATATTACATAACCTCTGGAACAATAAGGCAGCTCACTGTTTAAACTGCACATGCACACCAAGATGCATTGTGGGTGGGTAAGGTGTCAAAGTTGAAGATCACTAAGACATAACCAAAACACAACTGTTACTAACAGATACTGGACATTGTATTTAAGAGTGGTTTAGATATAAACTGTTCACAAGTTAGGGGCCATCACCTTTGACCTAATGCATCTCTGCACATGCAACTCAACCTGTGACGCAGCTTATACCCACTCAAGTGTATACCATTCTAAAATCACGGGGTATTTAGGGCCAATTTGTGTCAATTATATTTACCCAATAAAAATTAACCCCCTCTACATTTTCCTGAGATCGTTCTCCAGTCCGTAGATCTTAGCCTTCAGGTGTTTGATCTCCCCCACGATCTTTTTGGACCGGCCCGCCGTCTTCCGCACGTTGTGCAGGATCTCCATGTCAAACTCGTCGCCGGGCGTCGGCTCGCCCATCCCCAAGGTAACCTGTAACCAAGGCAACAAGGCAGGGGTTGGGTCATACCATTCTGCTCAGTCACAGTTGACCACAGTAGATTTTTCAATTTTTAAAGGAGAATTTGCTTGTTGAAATATTTAGTTTTTGTACTGCACACTTCCATTTAACAAACTATCTTCATTTTCACACGAATAAAGAGAGGAAATTTGTGTTGAGTGTCTTTCTTAAACATGGAAATTAAGGCAGTAGCAGTATAAGACCGCACCCTATGGAGAAAGTACGCTCACCGAGTTGACCAATGCAACAGTTTTGCAGGAGGATCTAAGGTAAGGTAAGGTCTTTCTGAAGTGCACTATGTCAACATGGCATGTCGGGTGATTCCAACCCTGGACCTCCAGGGTCTGGGCCAAACATTCAAACGTTACACCACACCAGCACCCCAAATGCCTGGGAACCAAGATAAATAAGACATGACCAAAGCACAAAACCCTGGAAGCCTGACTTTCAGTCAGGACCAGCAGAGAATTTGTTCGTCAGCCAAAGCAGGTTTTCCAGAGGACCACTCCGGGGAAGAGTCATGCAGGGTGAGAGTTTGCCAAACAACTCTGCCGGTCCTGGCTAAAAGTCTGGCTTCCAGGGTAAAAGTACAAGAACCCTGCTGTAATCTCCAAGCAGATTCTAAGGTAGCATAAGATAGTATCTAAAGCTGGCAGAGGAGTGAAGCTTGCTTAGGAGTGTGCTTCGCTACCGGGGAACCTACATGGCAAATGGACACTTCTTGGCCAGTTGGGTACTAATTTATGCCATTGTAAGATCTGCTTGGAGATTACCCTGCTGCACTTCAAGGTGAACAACAACAGCAACAAAGCACAAGGAACTCTGCTGACCCTGTACAGCTGCTTCTCCACGTCTTTAAGACGACCTCGCAGCATCTTGATGTCGTTCTTGAAGCCCTCGACCTCCATGGCACGTCTCCGCTCCAGCGCCTCGTAACGCTGGTTCATCAGCTGTACCCGCTTACTCATCTTAGTGGTACGGTCCTGGGGAGGGGGGACAAAATACATACTAACTCATCTTAGTGGTACGGTCCTACAGGGGGGACAAAATACATACTTACTCATCTTAGTGGTACGGTCCTACAGGGGGGGGGGGACAAAAACATGCTTACTCATCTTAGTGGTACGGTCCTGGAGGGGGGGGGGACAAAAACATGCTTACTCATCTTAGTGGTACGGTCCTGAATGGGAGGCATAGTAAAATTCTTCTTGGTATGGTAAGAAGTACAACAGTAATGACCAATAAAACTTACAACCCACTTATTGTTTGGGTACCCATGTTGTCTATTTGATTTTTTTAAATACACTCTCTTCTCAGTTTCATGAAGTTCAGATTTTTGAGCCCAAAAGGGTGAAATTTTGTCTGTCCCAACAAGGGACAGAGGGGCAGGTCCGGGGACAGAGGGGCAGGTCCTGGAGACAGTCATGCAGTCAGTACTGTAATGTGCAGATAAACATGACCTCAGAAAAATACAGAACTTACCGTGCTCAAAGGGTAGATACCATTCAAAGGTGAAACTCTTTAATAAATATAGAAATGGGTAATATATTCTTCCACTTGTAGAATCCTCCATAAATTACCTGGAAGATCTCCTTGCTGACGTCTCCCTCCTCCCGGATCTTGGAGAGCTGGTCCTCCAGTTGGATCACCTGTTCCCTGTACATCTCAGCCAATCGCTGGGCCTGGGACACGCTCTGCTTCAGGGTCTGTAACAACACACAAGTTACAACCTACACAACACATGTAACACACACTGCTGGGCCTGGGACACACTCTGCTTCAGGGTCTGTAACAACACACAAGTTACAACCTACACAACACACACTGCTGGGCCTGGGACACACTCTGCTTTAGGGTCTGTAACAACACACAAGTTACAACCTACACAACACATGTAACACACACTGCTGGGCCTGGGACACACTCTGCTTCAGGGTCTGTAACAACACAAAAGTTACAACCTACACAACACACACTGCTGGGCCTGGGACACACTCTGCTTTAGGGTCTGTAACAACACACAAGTTACAACCTACACAACACATGTAACACACACTGCTGGGCCTGGGACACACTCTGCTTCAGGGTCTGTAACAACACACAAGTTACAACCTACACAACACACACCGCTGGGCCTGGGACACACTCTGCTTCAGGGTCTGGAACAACACACAAGTTACAACCTACACAACACACACTGCTGGGCCTGGGACACACTCTGCTTCAGGGTCTGGAACAACACACAAGTTACAACCTACACAACACACACCGCTGGGCCTGGGACACACTCTGCTTCAGGGTCTGTAACAACACACAAGTTACAACCTACACAACACATGTAGCACACTGCTGGGCCTGGGACACACTCTGCTTTAGGGTCTGGAACAACACACAAGTTACAACCTACACAACACACACCGCTGGGCCTGGGACACACTCTGCTTCAGGGTCTGTAACAACACAAAAGTTACAACCTACACAACACACACCGCTGGGCCTGGGACACACTCTGCTTCAGGGTCTGTAACAACACACAAGTTACAACCTACACAACACACACCGCTTGGCCTGGGACACACTCTGCTTTAGGGTCTGTAACAACACACAAGTTACAACCTACACAACACATGTAGCACACTGCTGGGCCTGGGACACACTCTGCTTCAGGGTCTGTAACAACACACAAGTTACAACCCACACAACACATGTAACACACAGCTGGGCCTGGGACACACTCTGCTTTAGCGTCTGTAACAACACACAAGTTACAACTTACACAACACATGTAGCACACCGCTGGGCCTGGGACACACTCTGCTTTAGGGTCTGTAACAACACACAAGTTACAACCTACACAACACATGTAACACACCACTGGGCCTGGGACACACTCTGCTTCAGGGTCTGTAACAACACACAACACATGTAACAACACACCGCTGGGCCTGGGACACACTCTGCTTTAATGTCTGCATGGAAGACACACAACACATTTAAAAACACCCCAACAGTCTGAAACACACACATACTGTACACCCCGGCACACATACACACATACGCTTGCACAGACACACAAACACACAAACACACAGCTGCTAGAACAAGCTCTGATTCCGGGTCTGTAAAGACATACGTTGAACTATCTATACACACACAAACACACACACATAAACACAGTCATTACAGGCAGTCAAACACCTTCCACTCCTGTCACACATATTCTTCTACACATTCCCTACACCCCATCCCCTACACATCCCCACCCCAGACATCCCCATCCCACACACACATCCCCACCCCCACATCCCCACCCTCACCTCCACTTCTATCCAGTGCTGCTCCCGCGCCTGCCACATCACCTCCCCTCCCTCCTCAGACACCTCCCCACCCCACACACACATCCCCCCCCCCCACCCCCACACACATCCCCACCCTCACCTCCACTTCTATCCTGTGCTGTTCCCTGGCCTGCCACGTCACCTCCCCTCCCTCCTCAGACACCTCCAGTATCGTTTTCTCCCATCCCCACCCCCCACCCCCACACACACACACATCCCCAACCCCACATCCCCACCCTACACATCCCCACCCCACCCATCCCCACCCTCACCTCCACTTCTATCCTGTGCTGCTCTCTGGCCTGCCACGTCACCTCCCCTCCCTCCTCAGACACCTCCAGTATCGTTTTCTCGCGGGAAATGTTCAGCTGATCCTTCGCCACGTCCAGCTCCCGGAGCAGCCGATCCTTCTCCGCCATCCAGCGCCGCTCGTCGGACCGGCCCTCGTACTTCAACTCAAGGTAGTCCTTAGTGCTGGTGTACAGCAGGTCCTGGGTCTTCTGTAGTCTGGGGGGAAACACACTCACAGTTATACACTTACATCTCCCACAGTCTAACCCTAACCCTAACCCTAACCCTCGTACTTCAGCTCCAGATAGTCCTTAGTGCTGGTGTACAGCAGGTCCTGGGTCTTCTGTAGTCTGGGGGGGAAACACACTCACAGTTATACACTTACATCTCCCACAGTCTAACCCTAACCCTAACCCTCGTACTTCAGCTCCAGATAGTCCTTAGTGCTGGTGTACAGCAGGTCCTGGGTCTTCTGTAGTCTGGGGGGGAAACACACTCACAGTTATACACTTACATCTCCCACAGTCTAACCCTAACCCTAACCCTAACCCTCACACTTCAGCTCTAGGTAGTCCTTAGTGCTGGTGAACAGCAGGTCCTGGGTCTTCTGCAGTCTGTGGGGATACAGAGGAAACACACTGACAGTTACACACTTACAGTCTCTCACAGTTACCCAAACCCTAACCCTCATACAGCAGGTCTTGGGTCTTCTGGAGTCTGGGGATAATACACACTCACAGTTATACACTGTCTAACCGTAACTCCAACCCTTGTACAGCAGGTTTTCTGGAGTCTGAGGAAAAAGTCACTCATTTTGTTACACACTCTGACTGTAAGGTCACACTTACAGTAGAAACACACTCTCTATATGATCCAACATTCAGACTGTTTCTGACTTAGATCTCCTACTGTCAGCTGTATGGCAGGTACTAGGAGTTCTGTAGTCTGGTACATACAGTGGAAACACACACACACACAGACTATCCATGATACTTATTGATGTGTACGTCCGCATGTATCCACCCACCTGTCCGTCAGCCCCTTGATCCTGTCGGCGTCCCGCTGTCTCTGCGCGTCCTGCTCCTCGATACGGACCTGCCTGTCCTGCAGCAGAGCTTCCGCCTGTTCCCGCGCTAGTCTGGTCTGTTCCTCAAGCTGTGCCTGTAACAAACATGGCAGTCAGAGACGGCAGACTTCACCCCCTTACCCATACAGGGCCTCCGCCTGTTCCCGCGCTAGTCTGGTCTGTTCCTCCAGCTGTGCCTGTAACAAACAAACAAACAAACAAACATGGCAGTCAGAGACGGCAGACTTCACCCCCTTACCCATACAGGGCCTCCGCCTGTTCCCGTGCTAGTCTGGTCTGTTCCTCCAGCTGTGCCTGTAACAAACATGGCAGTCAGAGACGGCAGACTTCACCCCCTTACCCATACAGGGCCTCCGCCTGTTCCCGCGCTAGTCTGGTCTGTTCCTCCAGCTGTGCCTGTAACAAACAAACAAACAAACAAACAAACATGGCAGTCAGACTGAGGATTCCAAGAAATCCACAGAAAGTGATAAACATCTTGTATTTCTGCTGACAGATAGAGGAGATAAGGAAGAGCCCTGGGAAGACCACTTAATTGATGAGTCATCAAAGATATCTCTCCTGA
>NC_049983.1:27266653-27269254 GCF_000003815.2 Branchiostoma floridae
CAGCACCTAGCTCAGGGATAAATAGAAGGCAGATTTGAGATTTAGAGGTGAGATTGGCCCAGGGCACAGCCAGGAGAGGATGTGACAGTCCAAAATAAAGATTCATTTCTCGGCCAAGGCAACAATTGAGCGTCTGTGATCATTCTCTACCGGGGTACCACCAGCCCCATCTAGACTTCCTTACACCTGCAACAAACATGGCAGTCAGAGACTGCAGACTTCACCCCCTCACCCATACTCCTCTGTTTCTCCATGGCAGTCAGAGACTGCAGACTTCACCCCCTCACCCATACTCCTCTGTTTCTCCATGGCAGTCAGAGACTGCAGACTTCACCCCCTCACCCATACTCCTCTGTTTCTCCATGGCAGTCAGAGACTGCAGACTTCACCCCCTCACCCATACTCCTCTGTTTCTCCATGGCAGTCACAGACTGCAGACTTCACCCCCTTACCCATACTCCTCTACTCCACCTGCAAACAATATCAACATTTCTGATGTTCCAAACCTGTAAGAGAACCACAGTCACAACGTAACACAAAAGGAAGCATTTTTCTGAAGTCTATTGTCCCTTGTATGTCACTCTTCTCCCAGATGTGAATTAGGATCACTTGAAGATAACCCAAAACAATGTACTTCAAACACACTGTAGGTCAGTGCTCAGAAACCCGTCCACACAACGCTGCCACCTTGTGATAATGGTCAAAACTGCAAGCAGTATTCACTTGCCTAATAGCAATACACCTCAGCTGCTGCTGGCATTAATGGTATTACAGTTACCATAGTTCCAGTTGCCAATGTTACAGTTGCCATGGTTACCTGCAGTGCCTCCACGTGCAGCGCGAGGGTCTCGTTGTCCCTCTGGTAGGCTTCGGTCTCCGGCGATGTCGGCTTGTCAGCAGGTTTCCTCGCCTTGGCTGGGGGGAGGTCAGAGGTCATGAAAACTCCTCCAGAAATGGACTTCAAGCAACATGGAGATATTTCATTGGTTCTCCGTGATTTTGATTTGAAGAGCAAATACAAGAGGCTACCCTTAAACTAAAACAAACGAAAACTTAACTCTGACTCTATTCACACCATAAAATTATGTGTACCAAGTTACAGATTTTTTCAAAGCTGTTATGTTGATCTTCCACTTAAGTATTACATGTATGTATTATTCACTCTGAAAATATGTTGCCTGATGATGGACTGGTGACATGAAATATTGAGAACAAGTACATTTTTCTTGAGCTCAGCAAATACAGCAGAGTTCATATCACATCATATCTACACACAAACACAGTCTACATTATCTGCTGCACACAAACACTACAAACACCACAATGATTCTGAAATCTGTAGAAACCTGGTCTGTGCTGGGGTCTCCTCACGTCTGCTTCTCTGTCTGCTGGGGGTCTCAGGGCCACGCCCTCGTCACCTAGGAGACAGAAGAACAGAAGGAGCAAAGCATGACACTATCCTCTACATCCTGGTGCCACCTCTCTGAGGATAAACTAAACATGGTACCTGCATGCCACACAGTAGCCAATGGCTGAAACGCATGGAGTTACTCCACTTTGGTAAGATTTGTATTGAAATGGAGATGATAAAAAGAGTCAGTAACTATCTTTGTATCATCGTGGATGGGTTAAGGTTGGGGTTGGATAGGATACGGTTAGGTAGATGTTCCAATACAGTGCCTGTCTCCCTACTGTTACATGGCTGGATTAAGGCTGGGGTTAAGAAGAAGACGAGACAGTAACCATGGAACCATCGTGGGGATGAACAAGAGTCAGTAACTATGGTACCTACCATCGTGTGGATGGGTTAAGGTTGGGGAGAAGAAGAAGACGAGACAGTAACCATGGAATCATCTCTCTACCGTCGTGTGGATGAACAAGAGTCAGTAACTATGGTAACTACCGTCGTGTGGATGGGTTAAGGTTGGGGAGAAGAAGAAGACGAGACAGTAACCATGGAATCATCTCTCTACCGTCGTGTGGATGAACAAGAGTCAGTAACTATGGTAACTACCGTCGTGTGGATGGGTTAAGGTTGGGGAGAAGAAGAAGAGTCAGTAATCACAGTAACCGTCTTCCTACCGTCATGTGGATGTTGCTGGCGTGACCGGCGCTGCGGGATGGTGACCTTGGCGGGCGGCTCGCGATGGAAGTACGTGATGTCGCCGTTCTCCGGTCCGGAGAGCGAGAGTAGGTGCTGGATTCGCTTCCGGTCCTCCAGCTCGCGGATCTTCAGCCGGTCGTTCTCAGAGTACAGCCGCAGCACATGCTCACGCTCCTGTAGGTACGGGTGGAGATCTACATTACAGCCAGCAAACAGTAAGGCAGGTTTTGTAAGTTATCCTTAGGCCACACCAATTTAATTTCTTGGTTCACGGATTTTTTCATACAAAATATGGAGCGAGAGGGCGAAATAAAAATAAAAATTGTAAAATGGTTGGGGTAAAGGTAAGGGCTAATCCAAAACATAAAGATTAAAAAGTTTTCAGCTTGAAAAAAGTACAAAAACACTATTACTGTACAGTAACAGCACATGTTCGTTGAAAATTACAAAAGTAGTGTCAGTTTTTATGTTTGTCCCCATTGTTCATGAATGAAAAA
>NC_049983.1:27271520-27272308 GCF_000003815.2 Branchiostoma floridae
AACAAACAAACAAACAAACAAACATGGCAGTCAGAGACGGCAGACTTCACCCCCTTACCCATACAGGGCCTCCGCCTGTTCCCGTGCTAGTCTGGTCTGTTCCTCCAGCTGTGCCTGTAACAAACAAACAAACAAACAAACAAACATGGCAGTCAGACTGAGGATTCCAAGAAATCCACAGAAACTGATAAACATCTTGTATTTCTGCTGACAGATAGAGGAGATAAGGAAGAGCAAAGGGAAGACCACTTAATTGATGAGTCATCAAAGATATCTCTCCTGATGATATCAGCACCTAGCTCAGGGATAAATAGAAGGCAGATTTGAGATTTAGAGGTGAGATTGGCCCAGGGCACAGCCAGGAGAGGATGTGACAGTCCAAAATAAAGATTCATTTCTCGGCCAAGGCAACAATTGAGCGTCTGTGATCATTCTCTACCGGGGTACCACCAGCCCCATCTAGACTTCCTTACACCTGCAACAAACATGGCAGTCAGAGACTGCAGACTTCACCCCCTCACCCATACTCCTCTGTTTCTCCATGGCAGTCAGAGACTGCAGACTTCACCCCCTCACCCATACTCCTCTGTTTCTCCATGGCAGTCAGAGACTGCAGACTTCACCCCCTCACCCATACTCCTCTGTTTCTCCATGGCAGTCAGAGACTGCAGACTTCACCCCCTCACCCATACTCCTCTGTTTCTCCATGGCAGTCACAGACTGCAGACTTCACCCCCTTACCCATACTCCTCTACTCCACCTGCAAACAATATCAACATTTCTGATGT
>NC_049983.1:27280556-27282090 GCF_000003815.2 Branchiostoma floridae
GTGTACAGGTGAGTCTTACCTGGAACAGGTACACCTGCATGTCACTTAAGGCCTTCTGCAGCTCAGCGATCTCATCCTCCCGCTGTCTCATCTCATAGCCCAGTTTGTGCTGGAACAACAAAGTCACAACATCAGTAACAATATGACACTAGATGTAGTACACCCGCCAGTGCAGGTTTCTTCACCAATAACAGGTTGGGTTCAGATCAATCAGAGACTTCCAGCTTAAGTTACCCTGGTGAGCTAAACTACATACATGTAGCGTTTCTTGTAAGTGGCCTGGTTTGTTTATTTGGCCTTTTCCTCTTTTATTCATCTTGTTTGCTTATTGTTCAGGGCTAGTCTTTACTGACCTGTTCCTCGTACGTTGCCTTGTTTGTTTGTTTATTTGTTTATGGTAAGTGTTTACTGACCTGCTCCTCGTACGTTGCCTTGTACTGGTCCAGTTTCCTCACCATCTCCTCGTGATCTCCATCAAACTCTGCGATCTTCTTCCTGGAATGGAGAAAATAAATGAACAAAATTGTCTTCTGGACAGGAAGGCAGAGATGTGTCTATGATATATAGCTAACTGAAGATTTTTTTTAAAAGAAGGACAAATGTACACAGCTTTGATGTATGGGGGAAAACTTGTCTGATCATTTCTACAATCAAGTATGTATAGTATGAAGCAAGACCCGTCAGACGCTTTCCTCCAGAAGATTATGGTCTACCAAGAGTATGTGCCTGCAGTCAGGCTGGTACCTCTGTAATACGGAATACACTGTGTTTTATTCTGTATGAAGTAATTGTCCATGTGTCCTACTCACCTGTAGTACTCCAGGAGCTCTCTAGAGGGCCTCAGGTGACCCAGCCGCTCATTGACTGATGGGATAGGTGAGTCATCATCATCTGCAGTGGGAGTCCGGCCCCTAGGGGGCGTCGCTGTGCTTCTGCCAGGAGACCTGGCCAACAAGCCACAAAAATTATCAGTATAGTCTTGTAGCAATTTAAGTTACTGAGTCTGTATTTTTGGTCCTCATTGACATGACAAGAACTATTCAGAGAACCAAAGTACACAATGTAACTTGGAGTCAATACAAATGACGAGGCCCCTACTACTGCTTATGATGATTTCATTATTCATATAATCACAACACATGATTGATTCAATGTGCACATACAAATTATGTACATTAATATGAGTGAAAAAATTGAAATTCAATACCATCATCATTCAATACCAAATGAGGGAAATATTTAAATTATGCACATGTTGCTGATCGTCTAGACGTCTACTCTGTACTTCCTTAAAGTATATAGCCATTGTGTATAGAACCATCATGTCTTACAAGTTACAACTACATATAAAATTATCTGAATAATAACTGAACACAACTTTTATCAACCACATACGGGTTTTCCTTTCTATAATTTTTCAAACTTAAAGTCGGTCGAATGGCTTTGGTTTCATGAGAACTGTTCAACATAAATGTATCTGTCACAGGGGAGATGGAATCCAGGGGGATTCGGAATCCTCCTAGGGGAGATTGGA
>NC_049983.1:27283182-27285141 GCF_000003815.2 Branchiostoma floridae
CAGTTTTGGGCTACTAGAACTTTGATCTGCAAGAAATCGGTTCCAAAAAGATTCTGTATTGCAAAAAATCTTCCCGCCCTGTCGTTCCGAAGGAAGACATCTTTGACACTATAAAATGGTGAGTAAATGTTGTGTATTTCACTTTTATACAGGTGTATAGTATAGGAGTAAAATTTATTGTTTGTTTTTCTCAATTTTCACTTCGAATAAACCGCTGGTATGGGGGAAAACAAATTTTTGTGGTAAATTTTCAAGGTAGGAAGTCCTCTTACTATCAGCGTGCGCCCCCTTACTCAAATTACAATCAATGTAACATTATTTACCACTCTCACAGTGCAGTCTGTTTCAAAATGATCTTTTTACTGTGAAAATGCAACAAAAATAATACACAACAATGTATCTTATCATTTCAAGCTTCATTACTCTCAAAATATTCCATAGCATGTAAATCAAACCACAAAAATAATAATTTCTGGTTTTGAGTAAATCGTGGAATCAGGCTTCTAATGTCCTATGGCTAGCACACACCAAATCAGTCTTCTTGTAATCTGGGGTTGGTTCAAATCTGAGATTTATCATTTAGTTTTTAAAAAGTACAGTATATACAATTTATTATAATGGTGATTTGTGGATGGTTTACATTTACAATGATAAATTCATGTTCTTCATACATGTATGTTACAGAAAAAAAGGAACGTTGGTGAAGAAAAAGTAGTATCAAAGTTCATCATTTTCCTTATGGCTTTTGAAAATATGGTATCGTCATGAAGTTAGCATGATATTTTGGAAATTTTGCAATGTGTATAAAATTGTATATCTCAAGTAAAAATTCTGGTGAAGTTTTAATTGTTGCCACTGAGAAAGAAGAATATTTCATCAGTCCAAGTTTTGGCAGTATTTGTCATTATCTTCATTGTATATCTCACTCTACCAAATATGCCTTCTACACATACATAACACACATTCAAGTTGAAATAGCTTCAGAATGTCCCATTTCTACCGCAGATTTTCAAAGGCTTGGTACCCACCCTCGGTGTATATAAGACTATATCATGTCATGCATACTTGAACACAACTCTATATATTATATAGTCTTACAATTGGCAAATGTTTTGTATCCTTACAGCTGCCACACCAGGGTTGGTCACTCTCGTCGCGACAAGACTTGGGACGAAATCAAGAACAACTATGCATGGATTCGTTATGACCTTATCCAACTGTACCTCCGCACCTGTCGAGAGTGTTCCACAAGGGCTCCACTGAAGAAACCAGCTGCGGGCAGACCCATCATCTCACTTGGCTTCATGACACGTATGCAGATAGACCTCATCGACATGACCAGTAGACCAGACGATGACAACAAATGGATTCTCCACATGCGGGACCACTTCAGCAAGTTTAGCTGGACCCATCCCCTGACCTCTAAACGAGCTTCTGGTGTAGCTGAGAAGCTTGTGCAGACCCTCTGCTTGTTTGGTTCACCCCACATACTACAGTCTGACAATGGAAAGGAATTCGTCGCAGGAGTCATCAATGAGCTCACTGAGAAGTGGCCAGGCCTGGTCATCATTCACGGGCGTCCGCGTCACCCACAGTCTCAGGGATGCATAGAGCGGGCCAATGGAGACCTACAACTTAAGCTCGGCAAGTGGATGGAAGAGCATCCAGAGAAGGGCTGGGTGGAGGGACTCCAACATGTCACGTATGCCATGAACACCTCAGTGTGCGCAACAACAGGAAAGTCCCCCTACGCAGTTGTCTTTGGGCAATCTCCACGCACACACTGTGCTGAATTGGAGATTTTGGCAGAACAAGGGATTCGACATGAAGATGATGTCCCAGATTTCTTTGCTGACACCGTTGACACCGCTGACACCGCTGACACCGCTGACACTGGAGCATCTGAGCAACCAGAACTGACACCACAACAAGAGCATTCCTCCAACAAGACTCCAGACA
>NC_049983.1:27285719-27288205 GCF_000003815.2 Branchiostoma floridae
TGTTGGTAGGGAACTAATGATGCAACGGTGAAGCACCTCATCAAGTCTTATAGCCCAGGTGACACGGTGGGAGTCCGCATCAGTGAGGTGGATCGGACGAACACAGATCCGCGACTCCTTCCCTGCAAAGTTCTGGAAGCTAACAAGCAAGGACAGGACACCACATACAGAGTCTACTCGGCCGAAGGGAAGTTGAAACAAGCATTCAGTTCTGAGGACCTTGTGGACATGAGAAACGTGTGCTTCCCACGACTCCAAAGCATTGATGTCCAGGACCTTGAGGAGGTGACCCTCATCCATGCTGCAAGGAAGCACTCAGGATGGCAAGCCAGTGCTGCAAATGGACATTCTGTTTGTGCCTGCAAAGGAAGCTGTATCTCAAACAAATGCAGGTGCAAGAAAGCCGGCATACCATGTGCAACAAAGTGCCACCCTGCTACTCTGAATGTATGTCAGAATAGATAGAATCAATCACAGTTTCAAGATGTTACAGTTCCACACCTACATTGTACATGCATGTATTCAGATCAGTACATTTCACTAGTCAGACTTTAGTGTAGTTAACGTTGTAGTTAAAGTTTGGTATCCTTCAGTAGAGTCAATTCCAAGTCACCGAGATGGTTTTGAAATAATATTTGTAATAAGTTTGAACTATTTTGAGTAAAAGAACATTTCAGTCACTAAAGTTCAAAATTGTTCAAACATTTCAAAATGAAAGTTTAAACATGTTTGAACCTTTTTATATTTGTTGGAACATTTGGGAAAGTAATGATATCATTATCTCTTTATTTAGATCAATTTTCAAACATCTATGTGTTTTTGTTATTGTTCCAACATGTTCCAACATTTTGTGTCATTTTTTCCCTCCATAAAAACTTTTATTGACCCCATAAACAAAGCTGCTAAGCTTGGTCCTTTGTTTGGCTCTTGTATTTTTAGACTTTCTTTAGTATACACTTGTGAGTCTTTTGTGAGAAGGTGGCAGACAGATATAATTTCCTGTACTTGGCAGGGATGTGTGAATTGCCCTCTTCCCAGCCCACTGACCCAGTTTCATCATATTGTTTCCATGTTCGAACATGTGATCACAAATGATGCATCTATGTTGGAACAGTTTAGAAACTAACAGGAATAATGTATTTGATGTTAGAAATGTTTCTAACATGTTTGAATACTATAGAAATATTTAGAACGTCACATAGATGTTATAGATAGTTCTAAACAGTTACTTATCACAGTTAGATTGTTACAAAGATTTCCAAATTGTTAGAACAAAAGGTAAGAAACACCCTCTCGGTAATATGGAATCGACTCTATACTTGTAAAAGTGACAATACCCAACAGAGGGTAGGTTTCTCTTGCGGTAGGCTCACCATGAGTCGACGTTACCCCTGCTACCTTGTAGGGCATCTCTTCACCACAGGACAGGTTCTTCTCCTAGAGCCAAACACGTCTACGGGAGTCGGACAGTCTTTTGCCTGACTTTGCAGGACTTTGACCGTATATGTTAATGACTAAGTCCTTCACCATCCGTGAGGTTCTTACTTAGGCTGTTGATGGTTACTCGATTGTTTGTTTCATCTATCAGCACCATTCCGTCAGTATAGCAGGGTATACTATGTTATTGACCACTGACTGTTAAGTGACACACAAGCCTTGCTCCTGTCGCTCTAGCTGATAGGTTTACCTCCTTCTTGTCTAGCAACCTATAAGTATGTATGCCTCGGTTTGGCTAGCTTGCCTATAGTACAGACGTACCACGTTCTTTCTTAGTTAACGATTGTGATTGTTTTAGCGGTTGTTTTAAATAATTCTCGTCACTCTCTAGATTTCATGTTAGCCATCTGATTTGCACTCCACGCCTCTGCACTCTCCACTCCAAACACCTCACTCTTCCTCCCTGCGGGCTTGGTCCTGGTGGTTTTCAATGTTGTGAAAACGCCATTAAACTTTACCAAGCACACTCAATCTCAGTCTCATTCAATCTCAGAGAGCAGATAATTGAGTAGAAGTGTGCATTGAGTAAAGTTGGAGAAGTGACTCTGGTGTGGTAGTCTTCGGTGCAGTTAAAATAGAAGTGACACAAGTAGGCTTGAGAGTAGTTGGTAATGAGTCAGTATGTTTGCATTAATACTAAATAAAATCGTTTATCAAAAAAGTATTGTTGCTTCCTACATGTTATTTAAGATTGGATCAGGGTTTGTCCTAGGACAGATCCCGATTGCAATCTGTACAAGTAGAATCGCCAATTGTCCTAGGACAGATCTCGATCGCATTTTGTTTCCTGCATCTTCGCATCATTTGAGTTTGGATCGGAGGTTGTCCTAGGACAGATTGAGATCGCAGAATAGAATTGAGAATTCCAATCTGTCCCAGAACAATCCACGATTGCCCAAACAAATAAGATGAACGACTTGACCAGACGGCTGTCACCATAGTTGCAATATAACAGGTGGCACGACAAAAGAACAGTAAAGAATATGAAG
>NC_049983.1:27288305-27290855 GCF_000003815.2 Branchiostoma floridae
GAATAGCTTTTCCTGATGAATGTAGGCTTTATAATCCCCAAGGTGGAATTGATTAAAAGTGGTGAAATGGTGTAGTCTACATTCCCAAACAAGTTCATCAAAGATGGTCCTGGTAGAATGCCAATCTCTCCTTAGCTAGGAGAATTCTGGATTCTCCTAGGGGAGATTCAAATTGCAGTAGAATGACAGAAGAATTCTAATCTCCCCTAGGGGAGATTGGAATTCCAATCTCCCCTAGGAGGATTCCGAATCCTCCTGGATTCCAATCTCCCCTGTGACATATCTATCTACTTCTTACGTCCATAATGCCCATGATAGATATATGTGTGTGTTGAACGGTTTTCATAAATTCTAAACCAAACCTAAAATTAGTAAAAAGAACAACTTGGTGTTTGGAAAACAAATCCGGAGCTCTGAGCCAGAAGTACAAGATGAATTAACGTCTTTTGAAGGCTATGTGAGCACACAAAACACTGCCTGGAATATGTAAAACCTCTTCCTCCTGTACAACACCTATAATATAGTCTAAACCATCCCCGTTTGCCCCCAGTAATGACAGAAAACCTGAGTAACGCTCACCTGCGCGAACCTGGACGAGGAGACGCCATTTTGAATCTGGCGGTTCGGCGGGAATGCTGGGATATGTTTGGGCGGTCCCATTCTGCTGGCGGGGGGGGAGAGGTCAATAACCTGGATTTTCTCACACTGAGGACTAGGGTCCAAGCAGATGCTAGGGTAGTAAATCGTAACGTTTTCTGGCTTCCACAGTGCCCTCTTTGGAAAGTTTCTGTGATAAATAAAAAGACTGTCTCTTCAGCAATCGACCGAGTGATTGAAAACTGTTGTCTATTAATGTCAATCTCTGACTCTTCTCCAAACAGTCGTAGGGTTTGTTGGTTTATTAGAAGGGATTGAATTTGGCATTTCTTTCGAAAGGTTAATGCAAGATACATTTAGCACCAGGATAAAATCTCTTTAGAGCAAGGACGTAACGTCCTTGTTTAGAGTCAACATTTTCAGATGGCATCATCATGCCAAGTTATCATGCTTCTTTCATTGAACTGGCTCCCTCTGGCGAAACAATAAAGGTTAGCAGCTTGGAAGTTCATGTTCAGCATGTGAGGGCCGTTCTCTATTATAAATTCTAGAAGCGAGATACTAGAATAGATTAGATTAGAAGCACATCTGCATATATGGATGTGTAGGATTGTCCCCATTGTTACATTTTGATTGTTACCGTGTGACCTGTACTTCGCCCAGTGGGGCAAAAATGTGCAATAAAGGTCTTCATTCATTATAACAAGGTCGTTATATAACGTCCTTGATTATACCACTAAAAAAAAAATATAAGGCAAAAGCAATGGACACGGGAAAGTCTTCTTACATTTGTACCGTCTTCTGGTGTAACCTTAGCAACATTGTTCCACACCACTATTGTTCAGACGGCCCACTTTCGCCATCCCTTTGTCCTTGCTACTGTGCATTGTTTGCTTGGGTGTGGTAAAAAGGGACAGGGCACTGTGTATGAACAAGGACGTTATGTGTGATATAACGCCCTTGGTATGAAAGAGAGTAGAGGGCATACACGCTGTAAGGTATAAGAGAGGAAAGAAGTAGAATAGAACATTTGTAACAAATTTATCAAAAAAAGGAGCAAATTTCTTTTGATTTTAAACCGTTTCTCGGGAGGGAAAGTAACATTTCGTAACGTTTCATGCGCGCGGTGAAAGCTGTGCAGTGGCTTTGTGTCAATGTCTAAAACCATCACACCTGTCCGGGAATGACGTCATCTCCAAGTAGATGTATCGACACGACCGGGCTTGTTATGTTTGTCTGCTGTTCCTACGTCTCTCTGAACTAAAACACAAACTCTACAGAAATCACCCACAAAACAGGTCCACCTGGAGATTCATCATTGATTTCTATCTCAAACGCACTTCACATAACGTTGTGAACAACCGTGTATCTGCTCGGAGATCCGGTTGTGCCGTGCATACGTGCACATCCACACGTAAGCCCCTGACACAGGAGATCAGTCCGCACGGGGGGCCAGCTGGTAGTCCGCCCATTAAACCATTACCTTTGTCTCTACCAGGTGCGGGTTTTCACGGAACACCTCATCAGGTACTAGGTGTCATGTCCGACAGCTGCCTTTGCAATTTTCCAAGCAGGAGGTTTCGGTCGGGGAGACTAGTGCAGTAGTAGTGACCGCGACTTCTTTTTTTTACCTCCGTTTTGTGCATGACAGATGTGGAGTGAGGACACGAAAGCAATCACGGCCACTACCCGGGGATGTAACCCGGGAACGTCTCCACGGAGAACGGGCGCGGCGAAAACTGGATTCTGCGCACTGAACATACTAGTAGTTGGAACAAAAGATTAGCCTTGCCATGGGTGCCATCTAGTCTGTGTGACCAAGGAGGTTAATTTTAACCTCCTTGGTTGGTGTGACATAAACTCTGCAGTCCAGGGCTGTGACTGGTCCCTCCCCGGAGAACGGCGGATGTCGGGCGGGCTGCTATAAGCTAGGTGCAAATACGGGTAGTAGTT
>NC_049983.1:27290955-27303344 GCF_000003815.2 Branchiostoma floridae
TCAATCTCCAGCAGATCTTGCGTGGCATAAGACAGTATCATAAGCTAGGGAAGGGGTTTAGCTGGGAGAGATCGAGAAGTAAATTGGCCACGCGTGGCCAACTCCTCTGCCAGCTTAACTCCTTCCCCAGCTTATGATACTGTCTTATGCCACGCAAGATCTGCTTGGAGATTACCTATAGCCGTATCTGCTTGGAGACTGTCCTGTGTTATACAATAGTAGTAGCTATCGGGGCACATTGAACCAGCGTCGAGGCTGCTCATAAGTTTGGCTTAGTCAGAAAAGAGACAGAGATCCGCCCTTCCGTCATCCGGAGTGATGTAATGCCGGTGTCTGCTGCAGGTAGCCATTGAACAGGAACATGACGTGTTGTTGCCATGGCAACGCGAGGCCATCCAAGGTCACGGCTCGGTCCGCCCACCGCCGCAGGCGGCATGGCAAGTGTGACTGTGTGACGGTATCCTGATAATCTCTGAGCAAGCATTACCGTGACCGTGAAAAAACCGCAAACTTTCGTAATGATTTTACCACCGAAACATCTGCTTGAAGATCACACAATCTCTCGCTGCCGGGGCTAATAATATACAAGCCTGACTAAAATCACGCTCTTAGCGGTCGGCCTTACAGGTGCCACAAGGAAGGGGTCATTAACCCCAGCCAGCGACAGATTGTGTGGGCTATAGAGCGCTCTCCCCCTCTCTTTCGCATAGGCTTAGGTCCCACTTCCAAACCGGGACCCGACCGGGATGTTTGCAGAAAATAAAAATAAAATTGTTTATCAAGGAATATGCACAAAATAGGCTAATGACAATTATTTTTTTACGTTTTTTTTTGTGTGCGTTTTGTTGCTTTTATATATTTTTCGTTTCCGAAGAAGAATCCATTGTGACCCGTGATGGTATCCCTGATGTCAAAATCCCTGATTCACGGTTCAAGGTTTTCGTTTCCGATAGCTACCCGGCCGGGCCCCGGCCGGTTGGGAATTGGGTCCTGAGCCTTACCTGTCTTCCTCCAGGTGAGGCTCTTACTCTTCTCTCCTTGTTATTCTTTAGTATTCCACCGCTGCACCATGCACCGCGGGAGCCATGTGCTACTGACACACATTTATCGATCACGCATCGTTGAAACATCCACAACATTACATCGCGCGGCGTTACCCGGGAGTAGGGGTTAATCATATCTATTCCAGGTGAGCGAATGACAAAAACATTCGCGAGCATTTAAACATATAGCGGTGTGCTACTGACACACATTTATTGATCACGCACCGTTGAAACATCCGTAACATTACATCGCGCGGCGTTACCCGGGAGTAGGCCGGTTTTATCATGTTTATTCCAGGTGAGCGAATGACAAAAACATTCGCGAGCATTTAAACATGGCGGTGTGTTGAAAAATGTGCCAAGGAGTACCGTGGGAGCCATGTGCTACTGACACACATTTATTGATCACGTACATCAATACATCGTGCCGCGTTCAACCCGGGAATAGGGGCTTTATCATGTTTATTCCAGGTGAGCGAATCTCTGATGGCAAAAACAGTCGCGACTCGCGAGCGTTTAAACACGGCGGTGTGTTGAAAAATGTCCCAAGGAGTACCTCGGGAGCCATGTGCTACTGACACACATTTATCGATCACGTACATCAATGCATCGCGCCGCGTTCAACCCGAGTGTAGGGGCTTTATCATCTTTATTCCAGGTGAGCGAATCTCACATGGCAAAACATTCACGAGCGTTTAAACATGGCAGTGTGTTGAAAATGTCATATTGAAATTGATTATTAGAGTCTTGTATTTTGCCCTCATATCTGGACTGATAGATAAAGCGAGGCATTGATAACATTACAAATCTTCTAGGTTTCTTCTTCTTCGGCAGTCTCGTCTCGGGACAGAGGTCTGGTACGGTCTCGGAAGACAACCTGTGCGCATTTCGAGGTCAGTGACTTCTGGTGGCAAACAAAGTTACAAATAAAACAACGCAACGTTATCTGGATGTTTTTGTTCCACCCGATTATTTGCCCTGGCCGCCTTCCTGATGTTCGATAAGAAGTTTGAGTCTTTGACTTCGAGAACTAAAGGTTCGGCCCTGCCTGGCCGGCGAACATGAAGAAAATGGGAAGCTCGACCACAAAAACGACTAAAACACGTCAAAACAGCCAAAGCCAAACCTCTGTTTTGAAAATAATGATCAGTAATATCAAGGAGGTTTAAGATAAGCAAAACCTCCTTGGTAATATGCAAAACCTTGTTGGTTTCACCAAGGAGGTTATATATAACCTCCTTCATTGGCCAAGTTCACTGAGACAATGACTGACCTCTCACCCGGAGTAACGTTAGTACAACCGTTTCCTTTTGTTGTTGTTGACAGTTTGTGAACAAGCGATCTAGTAAATATATCATCAATATTTCTTTCATTTTTACTTTATTTCTATAACATGACAAAAATGAAAACACTAAACTTTTTTTTTTAGTTTGACAGGCGCGCACGTGGACCCGGAAGCCCGTGTCTGCAGGCAGCCAATCAGCGGGCCGGAAACGAGATCTTTAAAATTTGAACACATGGGAGACGGGATGCAGACGGGCAGGCGGGTCACAGCAATCAACGCCGAGCAGATCCATCCTCTCTAACTATGTTTTTGAATATATGCTCATTAAAATGGGGTCTAATTAAAACCATATATAATTTTAACTTATTTCATGGAGGATTGGATTGATAAAGTGATAAAGTATAGTTCTGTATGGGGAATTTACGTAACTAATTAGGACTATTTCGTGCGGAGGCGGATGTGAGTTCGGGTGTGAGCAGGCCACACGTCCAGATCGTCCCCATAGCAAGATGGAGTAGTGTTTTTCTGGTGATTTTGCACGTTTTTGGTCGTGTTTTCAACTCCAAGACGCTCCTGGACTTTTCTAGCTGGGAATACCACCGTGTCCGAGCGATGCCGGAGCACGACGAGTTCGTACCGCCGCCGGAGGCTCCGGTGTTCGAGCCGAACGAGGAGGAGTTCGCCGAGCCGCTGGCTTACATCGCGAAGATTCGGCCCATTGCAGAGAAGGCTGGGATCTGTAAAATCCGCCCACCCCCGGTACGTATGCTATGTAGTTAGAGCTGAGCTGCTCAGACTTGTTTAGTTCAGGTAAAACTGCTGACATGCCGTGGAACTGCCGGGATCGCCGCACACAGCATTGTCCATGCAGGCCGGCCAGAAACTATCCAAGATGGCGGCGGCTCCTACCATTGTTTGGTTTCGTCATTGGTTCAAGGATTTTCCATGAAAATTGCCCGTGCTCCTCCATTCTAGACAAAACTCAGATTGTCTTCCTCAGAATTTTTCAAAGACTTCTAGAAGCATGTTATGGCATAGCTTTTGAAGGGAACTTTGCTGAAGAGAAGTCAGGAACAGACTCTAAATGAGGGGTAGTAGGGTGGGTCGTCTGGCCAATGTTGAATGCCCTGTGTATACACGTCACACAGTCGCAAGTCCACTGGTTACAAAAATCGTTCATATTGCCCCAACGCCACCAAAACCCCCACTTTTCTTCCTCAGAAAACTTTCAGGAGTAAAGAAAGAAAGGATTTATCCGAAAGAAAGTGACTTGGGGCGGACTTTTGGAAATTTTTCCGTCTTTTCACAGAAGGGAAATCCAAGACTGGCTTCCTCTCAGGGAAGGCTGCCGACTTCGGGGCAAGAATGCAGTTCCTTCTTAAAGATTTCTAGACGTTTTTTCGCCACTGTCAATGTTCTTAAGTGCCCAGCTCTTCTCAGAAACACTTAAAGTACCACATTCGTCAACCAAATCGGGTCAAAAACAAGAGTTAGGGCCGTTTTCCCTTCGAACTCGCAGGGCGACCGCCGTCTGAGAAGAGCGCTGTGCGACGGGTCCACCATGTTGATCGTCCTTTGCGATGGCTGCCGTTTGAAAAGGCCTTGAAAGAATCGCTATAATTTCCACTTTCCGGCGGCCAGGACCTCAAATTTGTACCGCACATCTATCAGCGTTTTTGTCAGGCTCCGTTTGGTGGTATAATTGTCTGAATTGGTTGATTTAGAGAGAAGATATACTATTTTGAGTGAGGCAGGGTCCCTATGAGAGCCCTCTTGGCGATGACACGTTATGTAAAGAATGGGCAGTGCGGTGGGGCATTCCTGCTGAAAAACCTTTCCCTGCCCCCTGTACAGTACACTAACTCTCATAAACCATCATTTTGACTAAAAGTCAAACCCAGAATATTATCTAGAGCTTATCAGCTTCGTAAATATGCTTTAAAAACGCATCTTGGCCGCCAGAAACCAGACTGCTGCCCTCAGATTGTACAAAAATAGTAATGTGGACTGTTGGAACAGACAGTAGTCCGGCTGGACAATGACATTTTGCAACATTGCCAGTCACAATGCAATGTAAAATGTGGTACTAGCAGAAATAACACCATGCTCAATTGCTGAGGTGCTGTAGAAATCCAGCATGTGACTTGAGCTCTCAAAAAACGGTAAGAAATTTCCTCCAAATAGGGAAACGAAATGAAGAAACTTAATTTTGACCTGTGCACTGTTCTGCAACAAGCTGAGCCTTGGGCAATGATAATGTATGTGTCTGACATGGAAATGTAAACAATGCACCCTTTATCATTGCAAAAATGGTTCTTTTTTTGGTTGCTATTTCCTCTACTAGTACTATACCCAAGGTTTGAGTGTAGGCAAGCATAGTTGTTGAGCTCTGACTGAGTCTGAACGATAATAATGACGTGTAGAAGACAGGGAGCTTTTCGGGTGCGGTGGCTATCATTCGCATGACTAGCTAACCTGGGCGTATATATACCACCGGGGCATCCCAGTGTCTCAGTATACGCATACCATATCATTCCTTAGGGTTGGTTCTACTACTGATCTTCAGCTTATATATACCCTGGTGCAGTTTGGTCGTTCAGAACAAGTATCCATATACTGTAGGCCATGCAATTGAATAAACAATACGTCAGTTATAGAAAATGGAAATTTGCGATACCAGATCGTTATGACTTCTGTAACTGTTCAATGAAGGATCTCTCAATGCATCATTTTACTTTTTTAGTGTCCAATTATTGCATTATATTTGGCTATAGTGCAACATGGCTTAAGGTAGAATTTTATTGAATTTAGTTGAGTCGACGGGGCTGCAATATAAGGGTGTATTTGTCCTGATTTGTATCATGTATGCTTAATGTCAGCTAAAATATTGGTGCCATGTTCACTATTTTCCTCTATAAATCTGTATTATATTGCATGGGGGCCCAGCTGACCATAGTTAGAGCCAGAAGGCCATAGGTTGTGTATAATTGCAGTAGTGTGAGGGTACAGGGTGGGGTGTAGGGAGGGATGCAGACAAGGGCAGGTCTTAAAATATGGCTGCCACCATGGCACAAAATATGGCTGGTCAGGGCATCATGGGTAAGGGAGGTTCTGACGTGTGTGTGTGTGTGTGTGTTGGGTGGTTATGCCATTAGAGTGGTAGCTAGTTAAACCAGATGGAACACAAAAAAACATGCTTTGCTACATTTGATTGTGTTGATTTGTGTACAATGTAGAAATGTAGCAAGTGACCAATTTTTTATCTAAAAAGTCTGTCTTTATGCTGATACATCAGTTTGTTCAATGTTGTCAGGCCAGGCCATATCTATATTTTTGCTCTTCCAATCAGTTAACTAGATAAATATTTTGAAAACAGTATAGGTGAGATATTTACTGTAGGTGTAATTACAGAAAAGCCCTTATAAAAGGCCGACACTATAATGACTATTGTCTAGAGACATTTGCTGAAACCATTTGAGATTTGGGATGTATTTTTTCTGAAGAAGAGTCCAGATGTAACAGTCGTTGTTTATGTGTACAAGGGAGTTAACTTATTTCAGTACCGCCAAAATCAGCATGGAAGGACAGAGACTGATGGCAATGTCACTGACACATTTCAAGTTCAAATCCTTACCGTGGGAGGGCATGTTGTCATATTCAATATTGAGTTGTGTGTTGGGAGGGGGGCAAGAAACACTTGTGTAAGAATCCTCAATTGTTATTGTGATATTGAGCTGTGCATAAGGGGGAGGGGGGCAAGACACACTCCTGTATGTGTCTACTAGGTTATTGTGATATTGAGCTGTGTGTGTTATGGGGAGGGAAATGAGAGACATACATAGAAATCCTACAACCTATTGTACTGCATTGTATGTAAGAGCAAGGTCTGATATAACATCCTTGGTAAGAGGGAGGTACTTTTATAAGAAATAAAAATCCTCCATTGTAAGTGTAATATTGTACAGTGTGTTAGTATGGGAATTCTCCATAGTTATAGGGGGTGAAAGATAGCTGTATAAGAATTGCGATGTTGTGTATTGGAGGTATGGGTGAGATTGTTATTGTTATGGCGTGTTATGTATTGGGGGAGGGGGGTGGAAGTAATTATTCAGTAATGTACAAGAATCCTCCATTGTTTCCTGTGATACTGACCCATTGTACCCCTTTGTTGCAGGACTGGCAGCCACCCTTTGCAGTGGATGTGGACAATTTCAAATTCACGCCTAGGATCCAACGGCTAAATGAGCTTGAGGTGGGTGTCGACAGTCGTTAGCAATTTGTTGTCGTTCATCAGGCAATACCTTTAGAAAGGAGGTGTGTGCTATTGTTGTGTAATAGGCCCTGGTTTGTCAGCAGCGTGTTATGGTGTTTTTTTTGCACCTGGACAAGGTAAGTACAAGTGGACTTTTATGACGTGTTAGGTGCAAAGTGTTGACTACTTCACGTTGGGTTTTCTTCACAAGAGAGTTTGTAGGATGGTTATATTCACAAGGTGTGAACACATGCTGTCTGTGTAGTATGCTCGGTCAAATTCGATCTTGGGTGCACTTTACATAAAAAAGATAAACCAGAATAATCTAATCACAAACCTTACTGACTCTGTTTTGAGCTTGAATCTGAAATTGTACGGCTTCCTGCAAAATGTCAAACAAGTAATGCAGCATAGGTTTTGATTTTTTTGTTGCCTAAATGTGAACAATATGTTGTATACCAGTGTGAAATAATGTATAAGTAATAAACAATATTAGAACCTTCAAGTGTGTGACCATGAACAAATCTGTAGCGTGTAGGTGCCACGCGGTGCACCCACAGTCAAACATTTGGTGCACAGCTGCAATTTTGGTTGCACAAAAATGTGTATATACTCAGCCCTGGCACAGTCTCTGCCTGGCCACACCTCAATTGCCTGTAAGTTGTAACTGTGTCAGGTGACAGGTCCATCACTAGTAGTCCATCACATGGTGTATGGCAGGTTTACAACAGCAACTGGGTGCATTTTAGAACAGATGAGTATATGTGTGTTGTGCAAATTTGAGTTGTGTTGAGAGGCTTTTTAAGGTCATTGTCAAAATCAATGTGAATGGTTGTTTGGAGCTTTGTGGAAAATGACTGACAAGAAAGAATTGAACAATGTTTGCAGCTACTTTTTTGTCCTTTGTTAGGAATTGATAAAATGATGTTCAAGAGCACCATGTTAGAAGCCATACACATTTCAACTGGATATAGACTAGATCTACTATTCAAAACTGTATGCCCTTTCCACTATGATATGACTGTTATCTCTGAGGTTACAAATTTAGTGTGCTTAGATTAGAATTTGTTCCACTGCAGTCTACACAACATGCCATCCTTACATCATAACTTATCGACCCATGTGAATTCCGTGCAGCAGTAACGTATGATAGCCTGGCCATGTTGGGTCGTTCCGACCCAGGTCAAACGGGACGTTTGGGCCTGATCTGATAACACCCTGGTAACTAACCCTGATAAAACTGTCCTGAAATATTACTCGCATTGCTGGTATCCCTCCTGCAGGATTTCTGAACCTACCAGGACAGGATTGCTGATTATAAGCCGGCCTTTATATAGTTTATTAAAGCTCACAGTGAAGCAGAGTTATGTTTGTTTAGTTGTCATGATTAGGGGGTGGGTACCAGTCTACTGATACAAAACCAATGTTTCTTACTGGACCGGTCCAAAAGAACTGACAAAAAACAACATCGGTGAACCAGTTTTGGTGCCTGGCAGCCAATTAGAAAATGAAGCTGAAATTTCTGTCCCGGTAGTCCGGTACTCACCCCTAGTGATGAATGCTAGTCATGTATGGATGTGCGTTTTGTGTGTAAATTTATATCTCTGTAAATTTATATGTTTGAATAGATCATTTACACGTGTAGAATTTGTGATTGCTCGGGGTAGGTGAATGGGTGGTCATGTTCAGTTGTTCTTTGCCAGTTGTTTTACATCTGTGATGGTCAAGTTGTATCAGAAACATTCCTGTTTAGATTTTAGTCTTGCAGCTGTCAGTGCCCCCCTCCCTCCCTCATGAATTTGTCCATGTACTTGTGGGTAGTGATAGACAGGTTTTCTGTCATAAAATATACTCTCAGGGTGTTTTCAATTATTCACAACTCATAGAAGGAATGCATGTTTAGAATGTGTGACTATTAGGATATTTTACATTGATGCATTGTTTGAAGTAATAAGTCATCCGAAATATTTGAATACTGTACTGTGTGTCATTTCATGTATTTTTGTTGTTTCATTTAAACGTGAAATGATCTTGACTTCCATCTGTATTTTTTTTTTCAATATCTACTTTTTATCTATCTGCTTGGTTTCTCCTTGCATTTTCCCAATATATAACCAATGTCCTAGAAATATTTTCTGGCTATCTTACCAACCCTAGCAAAAGAATGCCAACAGGCAACTCTATAGTCACTAGATTTTTTATTGGGCTTGACTAATGGCAAGGGACTTGAAATTTCAAATGTGAGTTGTAGGATTGTGTTGTCCTCATTTCTGTTGCAATGCATACCTTTGTGATCAGGATATGATGTTCAGAATACGGGTATCTTGATGCAGTTCAGTGTTAAATTATATTTTCTGGATAGGCCGAAATTGATGACCCTATTCTTATTATGGCTGTAAACGGAAACATAACATTAATTTTCCTAGGCCTGACAGAATAATTTTTGATCCTCCACGATGAAGCTTACATCTTTGTCAGCAATTTTCAAACCCATTCCTTATCATTGTCGGGATAGCCGTTGTGTTAAATTGGTGCGGTGATATCTTCCCAACGTTCAGCGATTGCAAAGTGTCAGGTTACCAAATGTGATGCTGAAAACTGATACACCGCTGTATGTAATCAGACAGGTTTACATTCACTATGACGCCTAGTTATGATGGATTGGGAAGCTGAATGTATAGTGCTTTATCTCTGAGAAGTTTTCAATGCGCAAACATGTAACACTGTCTCCCTTAATCTTCGTGGTAGACAATTATCGTTGATGTGTTTTTGATGCATGGCTTGTGCTAATGGAAACGTTTCTGCTTTGTATGTTACTTACTAAGATGTTATAGAAGATATTTGCAAGTACCTGTCAAGATGAGAGTAGAAAAATGTGCGATGTGCTAAGTTGAGATACGATTTGGAGAGGGACGCTCACTGGGTTATGTGTATCTTGTCTTTGAGATGCATGTACATAATTTGACAATTCAGTATTCAAATAGATGTTTGTCAGGACCTTGTGTTTCATTGCAAGACCTCTACTCTAGATTTCTACATTCTTTGCAGCTTCTTATATCTTAGATTCTTTTGTATCTCGAGCAGCTTGAAACAGTTTGACCGAGCGAAATCTTTTTTTTTTTTCAAAAATACATAGTCCGTATGAACAATGGTATTGTTGTACTATGTTAGGGGATTTCCTTGCATAGTTGCCATCTCAGCAGGTTTCTCAGACAGGGAGTGAAGAATGGAGTTATTATGTAGGTAATGGAGTCACCGGGAATGGGTAAATAAGATTAGGGTCCCGGCACACTTTTCATTATGCAGAAGAACTGCAGTGCTTTGGAGCAGAAAGTCTCACATATATTTACTTTGCTATAGTATGTGGGGAAGGACAACCTAAGCCAACCGTTCACACTTACGCCACATCTTCAGAGACGCTGGAGCCGCATGTTCCCCGTTTAGGAACTTTATTCGAACCGACACACAACAAACATGTTTCACCTTGTGGCTTCCTCAGTGTTATGGGCTCGAATCCATTGCTGTTTGGAATTATCTAGGTGGTGTGTTGGAGACAAACATTTGTTGATCATAGTCAGGCTGCTGGTTACATGCTGGTTATATGTTCATTCATCAATTCACCCAAAGGGAAGAAGTACTGTTTTGGCTTGTCTTGTGTTTCTACGATGCACTGTTATAACCACAAATCCTCTGTAGTGCCATTGTTGTCTGTGGGATTGTAAGGCCTACGGAAAAAAATTTTGTTTCCTGTTTCCCGACCTACCCTAGAAAACCTGGGCTGGTACAAAAAACAAAACTTTTTTCCCCCTGGCCTAAGGGTTGTAAAGCAGTGTGGTAAGGGTTTGATTTTGAAGTCTGCCATCTCACTCACTCACAGTTCATCGTCTGTTGTTCAACTTCTTGTGGCTGTCCGTTGTTATCTGTCATTTTTTACCTGGTCGTCTCTCCACAATCATTCATTGTGATAAGATTTCTTCACTTCCCCCTTTCTCTGAAGGCAGCAGTACAATCCCTGAACAGGTCTGAGCCCTAACAGGCTGCTCAGCAGGGTGTTAATTACTGCTATGCCCAGGGCAGGAGCTGGGGTCCCTGGGGAAATGCCTGGTTAGTGGCCACAGATATATGATGGCTGGGGCTGGTCTCTACCAGACTCCTGCCTGGCCAAATACTGTAAATGCAGAAATGTTCGTGGTGGATCAATGTTCGCGGTTTTCGTGGTGACCACTTCACCGCGAACTTAAGTCCACCGCAGACATTTTTCTATGATGGTATTAGACTGCAGTCTATGGTGTTACCGCGAACTTAAATCCACCGCGAAAAGTCCTTTTTCCCGCTACCACGAACTTAAATGCATTTACAGTAGTAATTGGGACTTTGGCCATGTCAGGAATAAAAAGGAGTTTATTGGCCTAGAAGTGAACTGACCGGCCGGCGGATAGCTGGATAGACTGCAAAAGACTGAAATCCCATGGCAACTTATTTGTCCCTATTTGGCCAAATTCTTCTCTTTTCCATTCAGCTGATAACGTCTGCTTGGAGACTAAACTGGGGCTTGGGCTTGGGCTAGAATATGTCCAAGCAGATGTTAGGGTGACAATTGTGATGATGTTTTTTTGATGGCATGTTTTGTCATTCCTTGTAGTTGTATCAGTTGGAATGTGGGTCGGAATGCCTGGTGGTTGCAGTGCTGGGTTAAGGATGGTCATGACAGCGGGGCTTCCGTGGGTGTATTCTTAGAGGGAATTTGGGGTTCTGTTTTTCATAGGCTGTGCTTGTGGAATTTTGGGAATGTCAGTTTTATAGGCTCTTTATAGGGAATCTGGAGATAAGGTATTCTTACACTATACAGTTTGGATGTCTGAGGCTGTAGAAGGGGGAGTTGAGTATCCTGAATGCAAGTGCTGTGCAAGGTGATGTTTGGGAATTCAGGATCAGTAGGCAGTGTAGGCTATTGGCTTTACCACCAAATTTGTCCGTCCCCAGTTTCAGAATGACGTTGAAATGATTGGGGCTATTCACAAGCGCTGAATGTGCAAGACTCAGGTGCTGCTAAGATCAAGTGAAGTGTGAAGATGTTGAAGGGTCATTGCTTTCGGCCATTTTCCAAGTAAGGAATAAATCTAACAGTGAAATATTGATTCACTTTCACTACATACCGCAAAAATTCTGTATTTTGCCCATTTTTCTTCTTGCCTTCTTTCTTTAGACACTAGGGTTTCTAGAGGTGTTCACTATAAAATCATCTTGATGAAGCCTGCAGAGAGATATTAAGTTCTCCAAGTGAGACTCCAACTGGAAGTGAAATTATCCCAGGTTGTGGGATGACCTGTTGTGACCTGTAGTGACCCCTAATCTCAGCTGTGTCCAGTTATAATGATGTACAGCACAGAGGTGTCCTGAACCTTCTCAATCAGGCTGGTCACATACCTGGTTGGTATCTCTCTAACCACAACCAGTCGTAGATGGTGTCGGCACTGAGTGGTATCTGTCTAACCAGGTGTTTTGTGACATGACCTGTAGTATAATGACCCCTAACCTCAGCTGTGTGCAGTTATAATGATGTACAGCATAGAGGTGTTCTGAGCCTTCTCAATCAGGCCACCCACAACCAGTCACAGACATAGGTGGTATCTCTAGCCAGCTGTTATGTGGCTCATAACCAGTCACAGGTGGTGTTGACACTCACGGCCAGGCTGTATGGGAAACGAAAAATAGAAATGTACATGTAAAATATACACGAAATATACCGACGACTATTCTTTTTATGGGGTATGGAGTTTCCTTGTCTTTTATATCAAAGTTTTCATTC
>NC_049983.1:27307538-27325452 GCF_000003815.2 Branchiostoma floridae
AAGGCACATTTGCTACATCTTTGTTACCACTGGCAGTGTTAACTCTAAAAATGAGTCTGCCCTTCATAAATTAATATTTATGTTATAGAGTATGCTGTCACGTCATTCAACGTGTGCCAAATAGCACTTACTCAAGCAACTGGATATGATTTTGGAAAATCATATCCAGTTGCTTGAGTAATTGCTATTTGGCAAATTTATTACCGGGACGTCTAACTTGCCTTCATCAACGCATTCAATATGTGATGTTTTGTTTTTGTCATGTTACTTTACAAAGACAATCTGAATAGTGGGTGTCAAAACATGTTCTAGCAACATGACATTGATGATTGCTATATGTGTATTGTTGAATGTTTACTTTTAGCTTTGCCATTCTTTGTACGGCCTTGTTCATAATAAAACATAACATTTCTCCGTCCTCTTCATGTGTTATCCAGGCAAAAACAAGAATCAAGCTGAACTTCCTTGACCAGATGGCCAAGTTCTGGGAACTACAGGTGAGTTGTTGGCTGTATATTGAAATTGGTGGTGAATAAAAAACAAGGTGTATCCGGTGCAATGGCCTAGTGGGTAGAGTGTTCGCCTTGCATTCGGAAGGTCGTGAGTTCAATCCCGGCCGAGTCATACCAGAGACTATAAAAATGGTACATGCTGCTTTCTCTGCTTAGCACTCAGCATTCGGGAAAGAGTATGGAAGTTGAACACACATCACTACCAGTGGACTAGCCCCCTGCTGTAGTGATTGCGTTGTGTGTGGCCCAGGGCTAACGAAACAGAGATGGGCACCGCCCTATGCGCCAGAAATGGGCACTGCCCTTGGTGCGGGAAGGGTTTAACTTTAACTGTAGTCTATTTCTCAGAAAAGCAGCAGTTGCGTTGAGCATTCCATACTCCATACAATCCCAATGAAAGTTACAGTAAAATGTCTCTATAGATCACTGTATACACAGAATTTGTATGTATGATTCATTGATGTCTTATTTTCATGAAACATTGTAACTGTACCCATTTTTATCTTCTCCATGTTCTCAGGGTAACACCTTAAAGATTCCAACGGTGGAAAGAAAGCTGCTGGATCTATACGGACTCAGCAAGGTAAGGTTTAGGCTCAGGCGCTCCTGAACATTTCCTGAAACAAAACATTATTTGTCAAGTCCAAGTACAGAAATAGCACATCATGCCTCGTTGCCGTTGAATGTCATTAGCATTTCCACTAGATGGAGATTACCAAGGAAACGCACAGCAAGTTGTCTAACATTTGATGTCATAATTGGAATTTCATGATTCCAACTGTATAAGCATGGTTTAAAAGACAACAGAAAATGTTAAAAATTGTTTTTTTTTATATTTGAAACTCATCCACCAATGTGTGAAATCTTTGCTAACTGGCAGCAGACTGACACGAGTCACAGAGTGTGGTTTCAGCCTCCAGTTGAAAGAAGGTGTTAACTTAAAGATTGTCAGAAATCCAATGTCTCCATCTCTCCTTGTCCAGGTTGTGCAGGAAGAGGGAGGGTTTGAGCAGGTGTGTCGGGACAGGAAGTGGTCCCGTATCGCTGTGAAGGTAAGATCTTACATGTATCTAGACATATATTAGGACCCCTACATTGTATCCAGACATCTACCATTTATCATATCTATGGTTCAGGCTGTGAGGCTAGTAAAGGATCGCTGGCAGCTAAGTATGAACTGTTTCTAAACGTTTTTGTCTAACGATATATACCTACATTTAAAGTAATGACCAAACTTCTTTATTAAAAACATGCAGATTAAGAAAGTGAGGGAAGGAAAACTTTAAGATGTCTTTCTTCACAAAACTGAGTCCACAGAGGCCTAAACCTGGATCTCAAGCTTTGTTTTCATTATCTTTTTTTTAATCCAACAACCAACAAGTTAGATTGGAGCTGCCTCAAGTTTACCAGCATAGACAATGTAGAAATGTTAGAATTGGCTGTTGATGTTTGCAGATGAACTACCCTCCTGGGAAGAACGTGGGCTCCCTGCTGAAGGGGCACTACGAGCGCATCCTGTTCCCATACGACGTGTTCCAGTCAGGCGCAACGCTCGCTCCCGTCAATACGGTACGCTGTTTATGTTTGGTCCAGTTAATGCTTAGGTCACCTTTCCAAACCGGGCAGCTTTCGGGATGACAAGGCCTAGGAAAAAAAATGTTGTGTTTCCTGTTTCCCTACCTACCCTAAAAAAACCTGCCGACCCTAGACTTTTTTTTTTGGGTGGGCAGTGGAGTCACATAGCTTCCAGTTAGAATTTTTATTTAGCCTGCTTCCTAGTGAAGTAAAACACTGCTTGTCCCATCTAATGAAGGATAAATGTATCTATCATGCACAAAATTAAAGTTTGACATTGAAAGACAAGTGTAATCATACATTTCAGTTTACTTTGTTCAACTGTATTGTAAATATGTATCACTAGAATTTTGGCTAGCCTAAAAAAAAAAAGGAAACAAAAAGATAATCCCTACCTACCGACCCTAATTCTTTCAGGACTGAAACAGGAAACACAACATTTTTTTTTCCTAGGCCCAAGAATTATATAAGACACCAAAAATACACAGAACGTAAAAAGAGAAGTCATGGGCATGATTCGTGTATATTTCTAGGTCTCTTACAACAGCCTAGCCGGCCAGAAATATGACTTAGGCATTAAAGCACCTGTCACACATCCAGGACCTACCCATGCATTTAAACCCTGGCCACTTGCCAACCAAGTTTGGCGCTGGGTAAGGTGTATCCTGTACTAGCTCCCTGTTTGCTTCTCTGATCCACTATGGCATGACCAGTGGAAGATTAGCTCTTCATTGATCTAAACTGTTTCAAGATCACTTGGACAAGGGTGCCCTCCTTTGTTGAACCAAACCATTTAGGGTTATTTTCTCAAAAATTTGAAGTGATAAGCATGAAGATGTGTACATTTTCCCACAGGATAAGCAGGATGTGGAGGACAGTAAGGACAGGGACTACAAGCCCCACGGTTTGTCATGATGAAGCTTATTTCCTAACTGTGATAATTTTCCCACAGGATAGGCAGGATGTAGAGGACAGTAAGGACAGGGACTACAAGCCCCACGGTTTGTCATGATGAAGCTTATTTCCTAACTGTGATAATTTTCCCACAGGATAGGCAGGATGTAGAGGACAGTAAGGACAGGGACTACAAGCCCCACGGTTTGTCATGATGAAGCTTATTTCCTAACTGTGAATGAAAATTTTCCCACAGGATAAGCAGGATGTGGAGGACAGTAAGGACAAGGACTACAAGCCCCACGGTTTGTCATGATGAAGCTTATTTCCTAACTGTGAATGAAAATTTTCCCACAGGATAAGCAGGATGTGGAGGACAGTAAGGACAAGGACTACAAGCCCCACGGCTTCTCCACCAGGATGGGGGGTGCGGGGCCGGGGCGCAGAGGCAAGAGGCCCATGAGGATGGAGGTGAGTTAATGTCCATTCCTTCATCAGAATTTTCACATACTCAGACTTGTTCACTGCAGGGTTGGACAAGTTCACCAGCCAGATTGTCCAGAGCAAGTGAAAGTGCTGTTTGCGCAAGTGCAATATATAAGTAAATTTTTTCCATTGAGTGCGATTTTGATATACTTGTTAGTTTTACAGTCATGACAACAAGCAATGGTCAACATAGAAAAGTAGAGGCAATAATGAGAATTCCATCACTGGAAGAGAAAATGCATTTAACAGTGACATAATTTTGAATTTTGGGAAAATTAAAAACCGATTTGGGCAATTAGATTTTTTACTTGCTTGACTGATAAGACAAGTGAATTTTAGAAAAATTGTCCAACCCTGCGTTGAGTCTCAGATATTAAAATTTTGCTGATTCAACACAAAAACAGAGTCTGGGGGAAGTCTGTACCTTCAACCTTGGTACACACAGTCAGTGAAGTGAACATATCCAAATGCTAGTTTTCCTCCCAGCCTTCTGTTTTCATGTTGTCCTAAATCTTTGCTGGGAAATATTAGAGAACCAAGAAAATGAAGGCTAAGTAGAGAGAATTTCTGAAAACCAAAATGATGTAGCAACGAGAGTTTGATGGATTTGGTTAAGGGAGGACGTTGCAATGTACAAAAAAATCACCCAGAGTGGCATAATTTTTACTACTCTGTGACAAGGTTTCAGTAGCTTTTTATGCTTCTATCCTTTTTTTTTATTATCAATACCTATTCTAATTTGTTTTAAGATAAACTGCTTCTTAAAGAATCACATGCTTCTTGTCCACAGTCTAGAAAGTTTTCTCCATTTTCAACTTCCTCATCAAAGAAACTAAAACAATGATTTTGTTGTTGCGGCTGTTTTCTATTTGCCAGTGTCGTGTGTGATTCAGTACTGTGAAACTGCAACCGTTTTTCTGCTGTCTTTGATTTGTGTTGAACTTTAACCTCTGACCTCTGGCCTTTCTCCTCTTCCCTGAAACAAAGACGGGGGTTCAATCTCAAGTGCACGTGGCCGAGACCAGCCACGTTAAGAAGGTGATCAGACTTCTTATAATCTCAGCGGCATGCAGCTCGCAAAATACGTCACCTTCTGTTGTGCTTCGTGCAAAACTTGTACATCTTCTCCAAATGAAGGATTTGATTACTTTTGAAATCTGCACATTGGCAAAGGGAAATAACATGACGAATGCAAATTTTTGCCTTTAAATTTGACAGACATGTATACAACCCCAAAACTGTTTAATGTTATGTAAAAAGTTCTGAAACGTACTCAAACAAGCCGATTAAACGTACTCAAACAAGTTTTAAATTACAGTCAACTCTTTTTGGAAACTCGCTTTTGTTGGTAAAGATGTACACACAAGCTTTATCAGTCTAGAATATAAGTGACACTCTGGTCTTATAATTCATCTTTGGTGGAAGAAAATTGGACAAATTGTTTCTCTTAAACAGAAACCGTAAGGACATGTAGAAGGTTTAGGATATTTATTTTGCCAGAGATTTCATCTGTTTATATCTGCTGCTTGATGATTAAAAACATACGCAGGCACCAGATATATGTCATGTCCTATAAAACACTAAAACATTTCTTTGTAAGCTGGAGACTGGATAGAAAGATGGGGATATGACGCATACTGTACTGTTAGATTGTTACATGGCTGTAGTGGTGTATGGTGAGATGTGTAGTTGTGGATGTATCAAATAAGACATACAGTCTTCCTGTACTATGTCATAGCTGGATAGTTTGCTCTTGAATAGAACCATGGATAAGTGGTGCGAGAATGTTGGGGTTAGTTACAGTGGAGTTGTTTAGGAAAAATTTTGCCAATTTCCAAAGTATGATACAATAATAGGAAGATGCAAGCTCCCAATGTCTGAACCTTTAGATATGTCAGCCAGCAGTAGACTTTATCTATACGAATAAAATATAGATTTAAACAATCTTTGCGTTTTTTCAAATCTTCAAAAGTATCTTCCAGGCAAGTTAGAAATCCTTTAGAATTTTCCTTTGAAATCACAGTGTCATTCTAAAGCAGCTCAAGTCAGAATTCAAATACTGTTTTGTAGAGTTTGTTGGGTTGGATTTCCGTGTTGTTAGCTAATCTCATGATCGGATTTGCTCTGTTCCACAGGAGGAGAACATCGACATGAGCGCCAACCCTGAGCTGAAGAAGCTGCAGATATTCGGGCCCGGGCCGAAGATGATGGGGCTGGGACTCAAGGCACAGGAGAAGAACAGGCTCAAGAAGATGAAAGGTAAGAGATGGTCAGAACAAGCCGACAGCTTAGTTTCTGTATTCCTGTATGTAAGTTCATGTGACTGTTTCCCAAATCATATCCAGTTGCTGAGTAATTGCTATTTGGCATATCTAATTCCCTGGATGTCTAACCTTCATCGAGGTTAGTTCCTGTTACACATTCAGAACCTTCCCAAGACTTTTCCGACCACTCCCCTAGCAAGATCAGCGCTGGGTTGGGAGTAGCCTGGAATCTAGCTTCTTTCATGCTTTTTCCATGTTTTTTAATTCATAGTCAGTTGGCACAGAAAACTTTAAAGAATAGTAGACAACCTCGCCAACTTCCAAGCTTAGATAATGATGATCCCGTGCCACATCCTGTATGTAGTCAGGGTTGGACAGGTCCACTAGCCCTATTGTCCAGGGCAAGTGAAAGTGCTGATCGGGCAAGTGCATGTCCTGCCCCACTTGCCCGATCGGGCAAGGAAGATATTTTAATTGAGTGAGATTTTGATAAACTTGTTACTTTTTGCAGTCATGACATCAAGCAATGGTCAACATGGAAAAATAGAGGCAATAATTAGAATTCCATTGCTGGAAGTGACAATGCATATAAAAGTGGCATTTGAATTTTGGGCAAGTGAAAAATAGGACAAGTGAATTATAGAGAACTTGTTCAACCCTGGTAGTGCTGTTCTGACACACCTGTATGTAGTGCTGTTTTGACACACCTGTTTGTCCACAGAAGAAGAAGGGCATGACGATGTGAAACCTGAGCCTGTGGTGGAGGTGAAACAAGAACCTGGGGAAACACCTGCGGAACAGGTCCCACCTGCCCAACAGACATCACCGGCCGAGGAGAAAGCTCCGGAGAGGCGGTCGCCACGGAAACTGGACACGCCCAAGAAGGAGGGGTCGCCTCCATCTGCGCCTAAGGAGGAGGTCCGGAGGCTGAGGGAACGGAGTGGGGCGCTGGCGGCAAACTTTGTAAGTCCTGTAATCAGCTGCGTACGGCAGGGCTCACGATACTGCAACCTGTAATGGGCAGGAAAGCTTCCTAAATAGATGGTTAAACTGTAGTCAACTTGTAATTTTGCAGAATAGAAAACATTAGGCCTGGTATTTTGAAGTTAAGAGTATACAACACCTAATCTGTACTAGTTGGAAAGAATAGATTGGGTATTTTGTAATGCGAAGTACAATTTCTGAATGCTTGCTACATTGCAGGTTACAGGAAAAGGTATTTTGAGTCCTGTTTTTTTACATTGATTCTGCCAGGAAAGGATGCCAACATAGTGATAAAAGAACATCAAAGGTGTTGCCATTGGAAACCTCCAACATGGAACTGTTTGGATTAAACAGTTGAAATTGAAATGTAAACATGTAGTTTCCTCAGATTCCACCGACATGGCATATTAACAGTTTTTTAATGTTGAAGAAAAAGCTTTCAATTTTTTGACATGTTTTTGATTTCAAACATAACTTTTGTAATATTTGGATGTACAATTTCACATTTTACACCTGAGAAATAAAGTCTAGCCATTCCATTTGATCCCCTTGTTGGCATGATTTTGTGGCAGTAGTATGAGTGACAAATGTTGAACTAGATGTAACAATTTTTCAGTTAACGATGATGGTTTTTCTATCTTTTTAAGGGCGTGTCTTCAGGCATGTCTGTCCGACGTCGACACGGGGTAAATATGGTTTTCTGTCCCGTTGTCGTGGTGACCATTCCACGCCATTGTGCCGTACATGTGCCCAACATGGCGAGGCTGGAATGTAAAAACATATGCCTGTGTGCTGTGCTACATCCCCCTTTTCACTCAATCCACTTTTTCCTTTACACTCAACACACCACATTTCCTTTCATACTTGAGCCTGCTTCTTTCTTGACACTATCCCATGCCTTTTTGAGCTTTGAGCTCCCCTACAAACTCCAAAACTTCCCCTGGCTGAATTTTTCACCTTCAACTTGAGAATATTGGTGTTAAGTCATTGTTTATCAAGTTCCCATGGCCAAGTGTCCTTGGACAGCACTTTATTGCATGGCTAAGAGATCATTCCTTAGTCCAGTGACTTAGTTTTTTTACCTGCTCAATTGTTTTGTTTTTTACTCCTCCCTTTTGAAGATGTTTCTTTTATGTAAAGACGGGAGCCATCACTATGTAAAGGCAAAGGTAGATGATTCTCTTTCTGTCAAATCTTGGAGACCCCCTTGATTTTTGTTGCTTTGGGACAGTTCACTGTCTTTTTTTACCTGGTCAGTGAAACTCCTGACCTGTGCCTTGTAACCTTGACCTGTGCCTTATAACCCCTGACCTGTATCCTGTAACCCAAGTTGAACCCTGCCCTGTGCCCTATAAACCCTTACCTGTGTCCTGTAGCCCCTGACCTGTATCCTGTACCCTGACCTGTAGCCCATGATCTGTGCCCTGTAACCCCTGACCTTTGCCCTATAACCCTGCCCTGTTCCCCTGCAGATCGACACGTACATCTGCCACTCGTGCGGGAAGGGAGACGACGAGAGCCACCTGCTGCTGTGTGACGGCTGCGACGACGCTTTCCACACCTACTGCCTCATCCCCCCTCTCACCGACATCCCCAAGGGAGACTGGAGGTGCCCCAAATGTGTGGCCGCAGTGAGTACACAAACCTCCTACAGTGTTAACCCTTCCACACCTACTGGTGCCCCAAATGTGTGGCCGCAGTGAGTACACAAACCTCCTACAGTATTAACCCTTCCACACCTACTGGTGCCCCAAATGTGTGGCCGCGGTGAGTACACAAACCTCCTACAGTATTAACCCTTGTACACTTACTGGTGCCCCAAATGTGTGGCCGCAGTGAGTACACAAACCTCCTACAGTATTAACCCTTCCACACCTACTGGTGCCCCAAATGTGTGGCCGCGGTGAGTACACAAACCTCCTACAGTATTAACCCTTTTACACCCACTGGTGCCCCAAATGTGTGGCTGCTGTGAGTAAACACACTTTCTACAGTATTAACCCTTCCACACCTACTGGTGCCCCAAATGTGTGGCCCCTGTGAGATTTTTTTAATCTCATCTGCTTTACAATGTTCATCTAAGAGACGATATGTATGCACTCTGCATTGTAAGTATTACACAATTCAGCCTAAAGGCTTCTATGTTCTACAAACTAGTTAATTATTCACTCACTACCTTCAATAAGAGGTTAACGTTAAGGTGGGTACACAGAATCAATCATCCGGGGCTGATGCACTGTGGCTGTGGCATCCCTCTTCAGGTTTTCTTTTTAGCTGAAGAGATCAGAGAAAAATATATCTTTATACAACTTTATCAAATCGCATAGCAGAAGGCGAGACCATTGGTTTGGAGACTGAATATAACACTACATTTTCCTGCAGGAGTTCTCAACCAAACTGACCATAACCATACATTTTCCTACAGGAGTGCTCGAAGCCTTGCTCCCAAACTTACCATAACCGTACATTTTCCTACAGGAGTGCTCGAAGCCTTGCTCCCAAACTGACCATAACCATACATTTTCCTACAGGAGTGCTCGAAGCCTTGCTCCCAAACTTACCATAACCGTACATTTTCCTACAGGAGTGCTCGAAGCCTTGCTCCCAAACTTACCATAACCGTACATTTTCCCACAGGAATGCTCGAAGCCATCTGACCCTTACGGGTTTGAGCAGGCTCGTAAGGAGTACACCCTGCAGTCCTTCGGGGAGATGGCAGACCAGTTCAAACAGGACTACTTCAGTATGCCTGTCCACGTGAGTATTCCACTACAACATAATTTTATACAATTTTACCCCCAAAAATATCTCAATTTCTCTGTTTCTGAACATTTCTTGAACATTCACGACAGTGAGTGAGCGTGTACAAGAGCTTTTTCAACTGTTGGTAACAGGATAAAGGAACTCCCACTGTTTGTAAGTCTGATCTAAAAGATTTTACATGAACAAACTTGTATGTGGATGTGGATCCGGACTGAAAATGAGAAAATCAGGTCCACCGTTCACCATGTAAAAGATGTTTTGGGACTTGTGTGTCCAGTCCACCTTTCTACACACCTTACAGATACATGGAAAACCGAAGAAGAAACCAAAGCTGCTACCCTTTAAGAAATTAGTAACTAAACTCTGAGATAAATGTGGTTGTTTTTGCATTTGTGCCTTCCTCAGATGGTTCCTTGTGAGACGGTTGAGAAGGAGTTTTGGCGCCTGGTGAATTCGATCGAGGACGACGTGACGGTTTCGTACGGCGCTGACCTGCACACGGTGGAACACGGCAGCGGCTTCCCCTGCAAGTCCAATGGGAAGGCCATGAGCCCGGAGGATGAGGTAATGTTATTCACTTTGTCTTCTGAGTTCCAACTTAACGGTCTGAGAAAATTCAACTTGTCAATTTTCTCAGAACTAAATGTTCGCAGTGGCGGCAGGTGCGCATAAAAAACATTGGTGATTTAACCTTTATTGGTAATAATAAGTTTGCGTTGCAGTCACCACTGTGAAAACCTTGGACACGAAGTACATTGAAAAAAATCAGGAATTACAGTAATGTTTGAAAAAAGAGTTAGGAATGAAACATAGTCACACTAAGGCACATCTACATGTGATGTAGAAGAGGACTATCACAGGATTGTTTTGTAGTCTGTGTAACGCAAACTCTGCATGGCTCTGTGGTAGAACATGGAGTGATTGGATGTGAAACTAAAATGTTTGTTTATTTGTTTGTTGTGTTCAGGAGTATGCCATGACTCTGTGAAACATGGAGTTATTGGATGTGAAACTAATGTTAATTTGTTTGTTGTGTTCAGGAGTACGCCATGGCTCCGTGGAACCTGAACAACCTCCCGGTGCTGGACGCCTCCGTTCTGAGCCACATCAGTGCCGACATCTCTGGCATGAAGGTAACACAAACTCATGGTCTAAATCATTCATCATGGTGAAAAAATGCAGGTATACTTGGACTGAAAGTGAAAGAACAAAATATATTTGCCTTCTCCAATGAATTTTTTATGTTACAGTCAAACCTGCCCAACAAGACTACTTGTGAGACTGATAAAATCTGGTCTCTTTGAACAGGTCACTAGATGTATAGACAGGATTCTCAATGCTTGTGTCAATGGGGGAAAAAACTATCTAAGGATGTTCACATTGGCCAGGACGTGGTCCTTCTGAAAGACATGGTCAGTTGTACAGGCTTGACTTCATTGTTGAAGAATGCTGTACGCATGAGCCATGCCAGTTACATGAAAAGCCTTGTGAAGCCATCTGCCCACAGTGTTAAAGTTTACTGTGTGTGTTTCAGATCCCATGGACGTATGTGGGGATGTGCTTCTCCTGTTTCTGTCTGCCCCCAGTGTTACAGTTTACTGTGTGTGTTTCAGATCCCATGGACGTATGTGGGGATGTGCTTCTCCTGTTTCTGCTGGCATAATGAGGACCACTGGAGCTACTCTATCAACTACCTGCACTGGTGAGTCATTCTGTGTACATTCCTGAAGGGAGGCGTTTTTTTCTTCTCCTTTTCTTCCTTTCCAAACAAATAAGGTCAATGGCCTAGACCAGACACTGTCACTATGGTTACTGGTAAAGTAGCATGTAGCTACTTAAAAATCATCAACCATCGTCACCAAATTACATTTTATAGCAAGTGACAGAACAGAGCTTGAGGGGCAGGTCACTATATATATGAATGCACTAAAAGAAACAGGCCTAGACCATGTGAAGGTAAACATTACTGTAAATGCAGAAATGTTCGCAGTTTTCGCGGTGACCACTTCACCGCGAACTTAAAACCATCCGAACATTTTTCTATTATGGTATTAGACTGCCGTCTATGGTGTTACCGCAAACTTAAGTCCACCGCGAAAAGTCCTTTTACCGCGAAATTAAATCCCCTCGAACTTAAATGCATTTACAGTATGTTGTTGCTTGCAAAAATCCTTCCCAGGTACTGTTACCTGTAAGACATAATGGTGCTTGAAATACTGGCAAAAAGGACTGCAACCATTTCATGGAGCATGCCACACTAGTGGGGATGTTGTTTACATGTTTGTTTTTGTTTGTCTGTCTCCAGGGGCGAGCCGAAGACGTGGTACGGCGTGCCCGGTGCGAGGGCACAGGATTTTGAGGCGGTGATGAAGCAGAACGCGCCGGAGCTGTTCGTGAACGCGCCGGACCTTCTGCACCAGCTGGTCACCATCATGAACCCCATGATCATCATGGAAGGGAAAGTGCCGGTTAGTACAGACTCACACATGCGCATGCACGCACATTCACACACACACACACACACACACACATACACACACACACACACACTCACACACACACACTCTGCACCAGCTGGTCACCATCATGAACCCCATGATTATCATGGAGGGGAAAGTGCCGGTTGTCGGTACATGATTGTACAGTAGTTACAGATTCTGGGGAAATTCTCCTAGCTCTTCTAGAAAGCACAATGAACCACGGCTTAATGTCCTAAAGTACTTAAACCCTTTTCAATAGCGTGCTTTTCGGTTGAGTGACACATCCGTGATTTAGGGCTTGTTGGTTCACTGACAGATCCGCTAACCATTGGACTTTGTACAGTATTCCACTGATGAAGCTCATATGTGTTACATGTTTGTGTCCACAGGTGTACCGGACCAACCAGTGTGCGGGGGAGTTTGTGGTGACGTTCCCTCGGGCGTACCACGCTGGCTTCAACCAAGGCTACAACTTCGCAGAAGCCGTCAACTTCTGTCCTGCAGACTGGGTAAAGGAAGCTTTACACTGGGCAAATTACACGTGTGGCTGACTCGGTTAAGGAATGATTTTAAATCATTCTTGTACATTTGGTTACAACACTGACTGTTCAAATGGTCCGGTAAGACAAGACCACACACAGAAGGGAGTTTTGTTTTTAGACCAAATGGATTACTTTCTGATGGACAGCAAAGCAGAAAGGATTGTGAAGAAGGATAGCAAGTTTTACTTGAATACTCGAAATACCTACTTGCACTCTCGCAAATGCAACCACATTTTGCTTGGCATAACTTAATTTTGAACCTAGGTAGCGCAATGCACAACCTGAAATTTTGCAGCTGGAATGCCACTTTTCCACTTTCTACGTGCATAAAATTTATATTTATGTAACTGGAAGAAAAGAAGTAGCTGATTTGAAGAAAGTAATTTGATAGCGCAACCTGGCTTTTGACTCAGGTTGCCATATGGAAAGCCTGAATGAAAAAAGATTTCAAGCACTCCATGTGTATTTGGAATTGACATTAGAACGTGAATATTTCTGTGTTCCAGCTCCCCATTGGCCGAGCGTGTGTGGAACACTACAGCGACCTGAAGAGGTTCAACGTGTTCGCGCACGAGGAGCTGATCTGCAAGATGGCGGCCAACCCGGACGCTCTGGGCCTGGACATTGCCGCGGCAACGCACAAGGAAATGCTGCATATGGTTGAGACGGAGAAGAAGTCTAGAAGGGCTCTGCTGGAAAGGGTAAGACATCTTCAGGTGTTACATAACGTCTTAAAGCATTGTCTGGACTTGCTGCATGTGGTTGAGACAAAAAATAAGTCTAAGACATCTTCAAATGTTAATAGGTGTTAAGAGAATGTGTTGTGCAGAAAGCGGTTGAAAAGTTCACTAAGTTGCTTACCGGAAGCTGCTATAAATCTAAAGCTTTCAACAGTTATTGCACAATATTCTTGGAAGGCTGGTGCAGTTGATTCAGATGTAAGTGGTTTGAGGGGAAAACATGACAAAAAGGTAGAAATGTTTAAGAAAAGATTTAGAGCTTTAACTGAGTATTTATGATTGGATATAAACCTTATTCCTGAAGGAAAGTTGTACTGTGATAAATTTCCCGCACATAAACCAGATTTTCAACTGTGTGAAACTCCAGTCTTTTTCAAGGCATTACAGCTTAACTTTGCCTCTACCAACACAGATGAACTTTCTAAGTAAAACTTTGTCCCTATCCCGACCAGGGCACGACGGAGGCAGAGCGAGAGGCATTCGAGCTGCTTCCAGACGACGAGCGCCAGTGCGACTCCTGCATGCGGACATGTTTCCTGTCTGCCGTTACCTGCCCATGCAGTCCCAACAAGCTGGTGTGTGTGCGACACGCCGACCGCCTGTGTGACTGTGGACCTGCCAGGCATGTGCTCAGGTGAGGGATGGTTTGTTTGTTTGTTTGTTTGTTTGTTTGTGGATGTTTCCTGTCGGCCGTTACCTGCCCATGCAGTCCCAACAAGCTGGTGTGTGTGCAACACGCCGACCGCCTGTGTGACTCTGGACCTGCCAGGCATGTGCTCAGGTGAGGCACTGGTTTGTTTGTGTGTCTGTTTGTTTGTTTGTTTGTTTGTCTGTTTGTTTGTTTGGGACACAAACTGACAGTCTGTACCAGTTAGATATCCAGGTATGTAAAAGGTAGTTTCCTAGCCTTTAGTTAAACCTGTTCTCCTCTGTATCTAAGCGCGGTATTGGAAAGTGGAGCCCATCCCTCCCACTGACTTTTACTTCCCCAACCCAAGTCAGGTAACCAAGAAAGAACAGAGAGATTTCTATGCATATCCAATGATGGCAAAGTTTGTTTTGATCTAAGACTTGTTTTTCCAAAACAATCTTTGGATCTGGGCATCATCATCATCGGTCGGCTGCGGCGCAGGCCACTGTAAGTTTCTTCCAAGACCTTCTGTCGGCAGCATAGCTGGAAAAACAAGTCTTAGATCAGAACGAATATTGCCATCATCAGATAAGCATGGAAATCTCTGTGCCTCCGCTGTGCTCATGCATTCAGAGATTGCTACTTGAAAGGACTCGTCCTGAAAGTTATTTGAATCTTGAATGTCTGGCCCCGCAGATTGGTTTCCAAGGTAATTGTGGTCACATGACATTTTTGTTATGCTAATGATCCGCAGCACGAAATAATGACTTTCTCCAGACTAATTTGGACGCCGACCTGAGGTCCAGAAAGATCGAACTCTGTTTGGCAGAGATTTTTCCCTTTCTTACCTCAGAATTTATACAAATTTCCTTCAGGTATGACAAGCTTACTAAGACTTTTGTGTTTTCTTTTCATTAGGCTCCCTACCATGTTGACTTGCTTACTTATTGTTCTGTGTTTTTGTGGAGAGATCGGTACACGTTAGATAAACTGCCCCTCCATTTTGATGTGTAAAGCTGCTATTATCAGTTTACTTGTTGTTTTTGTGCAGGTGTAGGCACATTTTGATGAGCTTTTCTCGATGTTGACTTATGTGTTTTTAACCTATTTTTGTGCGGGTTATCAGTAGACGTTAGACAAACTGCCCTCGATGTTGACTTGTTTATGTATTGTTTATTTGTTGTTTTTCCGCAGGTACCGGTACACGCTAGACGAATTGCCCTCCATGTTGACATGTATACTTGTTTTTGTTGTGCAGGTACCGGTACATGTTAGATGAGATACGGTCAATGTTGACATACTTACTTGTTTTTGTGCAGGTAACGGTTCACATTAGATGAACTGCCCTCGATGTTGACATGTTTACTTTTTGTTTATGTGCAGGTATCGGTACACGTTAGACAAACTGCCCTCGATGTTGACATGTTTACTTGTTGTTTTGTGCAGGTACCGGTACACGCTAGACAAACTGCCCTCGATGTTGACATGTTTACTTGTTGTTTGCAGGTACAGGTACACGCTAGACGAACTGCCCTCGATGTTGACATGTTTACTTGTTGTTGTGCAGGTACCGGTACACGCTAGACAAACTGCCCTCGATGTTGACATGTTTACTTGTTGTTGTTGTGCAGGTACCGGTACACGCTAGACGAACTGCCCTCGATGTTGACATGTTTACTTGTTGTTGTTGTGCAGGTACCGGTACACGCTAGACGAACTGCCCTCGATGTTGACATGTTTACTTGTTGTTGTTGTGCAGGTACCGGTACACGCTAGACGAACTGCCCTCGATGTTGACATGTTTACTTGTTGTTGTTGTGCAGGTACCGGTACACGCTAGACAAACTGCCCTCGATGTTGACATGTTTACTTGTTGTTTTTCCGCAGGTACCGGTACACGCTAGACGAACTGCCCTCCATGTTACACAGACTGAAACTGCGGGCGGAGTCCTACAACATCTGGTCCAGCAAAGTCAAGGGCGCCATGGAGGCTCCACAGCTGGACAAACTGGGTGAGCCAAACAGTCTTGGTCAAATCTGAAATAGGTGTTTTTTTCATCAACGTTTAGTAGCCCATGTTGTTAAATTTTCGTTATCAAATATATTATTTCAAGTTTATGAAAGTACATTTTCATGAATTCCATGTTCTGAAGTTCAGATTTCTTTTATGGAAGGAACAGGAATTTTTTGAAGGCTTGTGTGTGAGAAAACACTGTTCAGGAAGAGAGTTCCATAGTCTGTTGCTTTATTATTACATTGTAATGATGTGAGCCAGAGAAGAACCTATCTCTCAATGGTAGGACATGTAGTAAAAGTGTTATTCCTGTAACATAGTTGACAGAGTTAACCTAGTGGTACACTGAAAAGCTCTCCTGTAGTAAAAGTTTTATTGTTGGTGCAGAGTTGACAGAGCTAAACTAGCAATACACTGCAAACCATCTATGGTAGAGCAAGAGGTAAAAGTTTTATTCTTGGTGCAGAGCTGACAGAGTTAACCTAGAGGCACACTGAAAAGCTTTGATTGTTTGAATGATCATGTAGTAAATGTTTTATTCCTGGAACTGCAGGGCTCGAAATACCACCTGCATATGCAAGTTAGTGCAGGCAAAATTGGAGCTGTGCGGGTATTTGTGATATCTACCTGCACCTAACCTGCACTGGTCCTTGTACTGGGTTTTATACATAAATGTCCTATGATGTAGGTGTATATGGATTGTTATCAGCTGCATTGACTGTTACCACCTATGAAGTATAAAAGAAAAATAGCAATGGTTCCTAAACAATTTGATATAATCCATATTTCGTAAATTCAGAGTGGTGCAGGTAAAATGTGTCTGGTGCAGGTAATTTTCAATGTTACCTGCACCTGTGCAGGTATGCAGAAAAATGTATTTCGAGCTCTGAACTGAGTTGACTTAGCTATACACTGTAAACTCTCAATCATCAATGGTAGGACATGTCTAATAAAAGTCTTATTCCGGGTGCAGAGTTAACCTTGTAAGCTCTCAATGGTGAAACATGACTTGTAAAAGTGTTCTTCGTGGAACAGAGTTGACAGAGTGAACCTTAAGTGGTACACTGCAGAGCTCTCAATGGACATGTAGTAAAAGTGTTATTCCTTAAACAGAGTTGACGGAGCTGAAGGAGCTCATCACGGAAGCTGAGGAGCGGAAATTTCCGGAGAACGAGCTTCTCCAGGCGCTGGAGTCTGCTGTAGCCGAGGCTGAGAAGTGTGCCAGCGTGGCCGCACAGCTCGTTAGCAAGAAGCACCGCACAAGGTACGGAACTCTTAATTAATTAATTGATAAATCAGTCAGTAAAACGAGCTTCTCCAGGCACTGGAGTCTGCTGTGGCCGAGGCCGAGAAGTGCGCCAGTGTGGCCGCTCAGCTCGTTAGCAAAAAGCACCGCACAAGGTCTGGAACACTTTTACCTGATCAGTCAGTCAGTCATTGGATCAACCAATCAATCAATTGTAGGGTGTAGGACATTTGCTCTCAGTTAAGCCTGATAGTGAGTAGGACGTGTTATGAATTAGAGTGAGAAAAACAACAAAGTTGATAGATCCGTGAGTCCCATTATCTTGCCTTTATCTGCAAGAAGTACCGCACAAGGTATGGAACAATCAATCAATCAATAAATGAACCTATTAATTAATGGAGGGGGTAGGGCATGTGCTCTTGGTTGAACCTGATATTATTGAGTTTTATTTGTGTTGTAATTAGACCCCATTAGAAGCAGGGATCCGTGTGTCGCTAAGTCAGTCTTGCCCTAGTTTGGGCTCTGTGTTCATGTAGCTGACCTAACACTGGTGGCAGTGTATGTCCCTCAATGTGTATGCTGCACAACATCAGCATCTTGCTGCCTGGTGCAGAATATTGTATTGTATTGTCGCAATCCAAATAAAGTAAAGTAAAGTAAAGTAAATCTAATGAAGTTATTACATTGACGAGAATCACATAAACGGAACAACAGTCACACCGTATGGGTCTGATTGATCAGTCTGTGGTAGACATAATATCATGGCTTCTTCTTTTTCCCCAG
>NC_049983.1:27325552-27338659 GCF_000003815.2 Branchiostoma floridae
ATCATACAGGAGGCTGAGCTTATACAGGTAACTATAGGGGCTCTATACACATGCACACGCACGCACGCACGCACGCACGCACACACACACACACACACACACACACACACACACACACACACACACACACACATGGAGCAGGTGCAGAGTCTGCCCTGTATCATACAGGAGGCTGAGCTTATACATGTAACTATAGGGGCTCTATACACACACACACGCACACACACACACACACACACACACACACACACACACACACACACACATGGAGCAGGTGCAGAGTCTGCCCTGTATTATACAGGAGGCTGAGCTTATACAGGTAACTATACACACACGCGCGCGCGCGCGCGCGCGCGCACACACACACACCACACACACACACACACACACACACATGGAGCAGGTGCAGAGTCTGCCCTGTATCATACAGGAGGCTGAGCTTATACAGGTAACTATAGGGGCTCTATACACACACGCGCGCGCACACACACACACACACATACACACCACACACACACCACACGTCCACACACACACACACATCCACACACGCGCACACACACACACACACACACACCACGCACACACACACACGCACACACACACACACACACACCACACACACACACACACATGGAGCAGGTGCAGAGTCTGCCCTGTATCATACAGGAGGCTGAGCTTATACAGGTAACTACATCAGCAGGTAACTACATCATACAGGTAACTACATCATACACACACGCACACGCACATGCACACACACACACACACGGTCGGCCCTGTATCATACAGGAGGCATACAGGTAACTACATGGGATGTTTGTGTGTGTGTGTGTGTGTGTGTGTGTGTCTGTCTGTGTGTGTGAGAGATGGCTAACGTGTGTGTTTGTGCGTCTAACGTATGTCTGTACCCTACAGGACCTGCTGAACCGAGTGGAGTCCTTCCAGCCGGAGGCCCAGGCAGCCCGTCAGGATGTGTGTGTGTCTGTGTGTGTGTGTGTGTCTGTCTGTCTGTGTGTCTGTGTGTCTAACATGTATGTGTACCTACAGGACCTGCTGAACCGAGAAGAGTCCTTCCAGCAGGAGGCCCAGACTGCGCTGCAGGATGTGTGTCTGTGTGTGTGTGTATGTGTGTGTGTGTGTGTGTGTGTGTGTGTGTGTGTCTGTCTGTGTATCTAACATGTATGTCTGTACCCTACAGGACCTGCTGAACCGAGTAGAGTCCTTTCAGCAGGAGGCCCAGGCTGCGCTGCAGGACGTGTGTGTGTGTGTGAGTGTGTCTGTCTGTCTGTGTGTCTAACATGTATCTGTACCCCACAGGACCTGCTGAACCGAGTGGAGTCCTTCCAACAGGAAGCCCAGGCTGCCCTCCAGGACGAGATGCCCAACTCTGAGAAGCTTCACCGGCTGCTGGAGATCGGGGTGGGGCTGGACGTGGAGCTGCCAGAGATGCCCAAGCTCAAACAGGTCAGTCTATGTGTCTGCATTTCTGGTTCGAAGGTTCACATTAGTGGCTCACTGTATTTCAGAGACGCCTCACCTTGGCAGGCATTTTTATAAGCTCTTCAGTGAGGACACTCCAAGACTTAGTGTACTTCATGACTGAAGAAAGTGCTGCTTTGTCAGACAGACTTTTTGGAGAAACAAATTACAAGTCAATCCTTCTTGAAAACTGGAAGCGTTTTTTGTGTGTGTTTGTATGTCAATAAACGTCAAGAATACTACAGTTGCTCCCTGTATCTCTCTAGTGAGAATGCTCCAGCTGTACTTTTGACCTGAAGAAAGTTCTGCTTCATTACATTTACCAGAGAAACAAATTACAATTCAATCCTTCTTGGTAACTATAAGCATTTTTCTGTATTTTTGTATGTTAACATCAAGAAAACTGCGGAAAAGTTGTCCTCTTAGTTAAATGGCACATTTTACCAGCTTTAAGTTTGTGTTTCTGTAATCATTTGTCCCCTGGCAGGAGCTTCAGCAGGCTCGGTGGTTGGACGAGGTCCGTGAGACGCTCTGCACGCCGTCCCAGGTGACGCTGGACGCCATGCGGAAGCTGATCGACTCGGGCGTGGGCCTGGCGCCGCACCCCGCCGTGGAGAAGGCCATGGCGGAGCTACAGGAGCTGCTGACGGTCAGCGAGCGCTGGGAGGAGAAGGCCAGGATATGCCTGCAAGCCAGGTTAGTGTTTGTGTGTGTGTGTGTGTGTGTGTGTCTGTCTGTCTGTCTGTGCTGACGGTCAGCGAGCGCTGGGAGGAGAAGGCCAGGATATGCCTGCAAGCCAGGTTAGTGTGTGTGTGTGTGTGTGTCTGTCTGTCTATCTGTGCTGACGGTCAGCGAGCGCTGGGAGGAGAAGGCCAGGATATGCCTGCAAGCCAGGTTAGTGTGTGTGTGTGTGTCTGTCTGTCTGTGCTGACGGTCAGTGAGCGCTGGGAGGAGAAGGCCAGGATATGCCTGCAAGCAAGGTTAGTGTGTGTGTGTGTGTGTGTGTCTGTCTGTCTGTGCTGACGGTCAGTGAGCGCTGGGAGGAGAAGGCTAGGGTATGCCTGCAAGCACGGTTTGTGTGTGTGTGTGTGTGTCAGTGTGTGTGTGTGTGGGCATGCGTGCATGCATGTGTATGTGTAAGTGTGTGTGTGTAGATGGTGTGAGTTGGTGTATGCGCGTGAGAGACTACCTCTCAACAAATAAACAGCATTAAGGATGCGATGTGCTGTGAGGTAGAAGTCATCATCATCATCGGTCGACGTGATCAAATGTAGACATGTTCGCACATGTCTACACACGACGGGGTTATACCGCCCCTTACGGGGTGACATACCCTTTCGTAGGCTAATTACAAGACGGGGATGCGCCAGGTCTCCCGTCCGGGTGAATGATGTAATTCACCATGTGGCTGATACGAGACAGAGGTTCGCCAGGCCTCCATCCGGGTGATTTGAAGTGAATCACCAACTCCCGACAGAAGGATTTGCACCAACGCACACCGCACCATCGCACGTGTGGGGGTTCTTTAACGTGCATGGGGTATGGCTCTCCCCATACACGGGACCTCCATTTAACGTCCTATCCGAGGGACGACTCATTTTTCACTTGAGTAAAGTGAGGAAAGTCGTGTAAAGTGCCTTTCCCAAGGGCACAAGACCGGCAACACGGTAGGCGGATTCGAACCGGCGACCTCTCGATCACGGGCCGAATACAATACCACTGTGCTACGCGGCCCCACAAGAGGTAGAAGTACAAGAAATATCTGACCTGATTTGAACCTGTATCTTTTATACCACAGACCACGGCACGTCATTGCCACCCTAGAAGCCATCATCAACGAGGCCAAGACCATCCCAGCCTACCTGCCCAACACCTTGGCACTTAAGGAGGCTCTGAGGAAAGCCAAGGAGTGGACGGCCAAGGTGGACGCCATCCAGGTGAGCAGGTTTCCTTGTGTCTGGCTCGTCTGGCTTCTTTTGGTGAGGCTTCAGATAGAGTATCCCCGCTTTTCTACATCTTCATCAATTAATGAAGAAAAGTGGACGCTGTATATAGCTAACCTTTTATTGCAAGTAATGTACATGTTTTGTGAAGCAAGAGGAAGAAATTCCAAATGTCCAAAGATTTTAGATTTGCTGCAGAAATGCTTGGCCACCTACACAACTGAAATTTACAAACTTATATACATGGTAACCAATTTAAACTTTCTTGCATGTGACTGCACCATAGTCTATTGGATTATTACAGTGTTTTTCTTAAAATGAAGAAAATGAATTTGTTCACTTCTGTTGACAAAATTTGTGGATGCAAGTGGCTCCAAAGACTGTTAGAAGGAAGTCTGTGCCCCACCACATGAAGCTAGAATGCCAAGATTTCACACAGAACACCTGAAGAGTTCTAAGTAGGGAGAGAGGTGGCGAGAAGAAGAGAAGACCTGACAATTGACTCATGTTAACGCTGCGTTTCTTCCCTCTAGGGTCCGGTGACCCCCCGACAAGGCCGGGTCGCTACAGCTGGGGAAAAGGGCACCAGACATGACGTAGGTCGCAGGGCATGGGTCGGGTTAGGGCATAGTTCGTAGGTCACGCACGCAGAGTGAAAGTGTGTGCACCATAGCAGCCATGCATGCTGGAGTGAGCTGGCTTATCCAGCATGCATGCTTCACTACAAACCTGGTCACTTTTGAAAACCAGTCCAAAACTTGGACATCATAATTATCTTATTGCTTTTCTTAGGACAGAAATTGTAATGCTGTGATACATACATTTCTAAAATACTGTGATTGAATAGAGGAAATATCCTTTAAAAGTAACTATAATAAAAAGTTTGAGAAGCTGACAAAAAGGAATTGCTTTAGAATGTGAAGGACTAGTGATGAAAAGTATAATACTTGTAGAATATTGGACAGACTGCATTATGCTCAGCAGCTGCGCTAGTCTCTGTATGTGTAGTTTTATCCTCTCAAGATATCAACACAGTTTTGCTAGTTTTGACCCTACCTGCACTGTTGTGAATGGAATGGACATGTTTTACCCAGTATTTTGTCAAGGTTTTGACCTGTATCACCCAAAATATTCATTGTTGCCTTATCTGCCCAGTTATTTGTTTATTCTATATCTTTAGACAACTGGGTGGTGACCCCTTCAACTTTAAATCGAAATTGACCATATTCATCCCGCTTTAACCGAATTTGACCCAATTTTTGCCCATTTTAAGCAAATTTGCTTCAAGCCTCGTAGCACTATACCATGACATCCTGCCTATTAAACAAAATTTGCCCAGCTTGAGCAAAATTTGCCTACCTTACCAAACTTGTCCATCTTGGCCCGTGTTTTATCCAAGCATACCCTTTTTTGCCCAACTTTCAACCCAATTTGTCCAGTTTTGCCCCAGTTGTAACCCAATATTACCATTTTTGCCAAGTTTTAACTAAAGTGTCCCATTTTCTCCCCAGAACTCAGAGCACTACCCTTACCTGGACATCCTGGAGTCTCTGGTGATGAAGGGTCGGCCCATCCCGGTACGTCTGGAGCAACTGCCGCAGGTGGAGTCCCAGGTGGCAGCTGCGCGCTCCTGGAGGGACCGCACCGCAAGAACCTTCCTCAAGAAAAACTCTCCTTACACTCTCGTGGAGGTCAGCTCATCTTAACTGGTCTTTTTCAATTACTTAAGTAGAATAGAGGATGAATGTCATTTCGTATTAGAGTGTAGATTGTGTACCATAAAGAGAAATGAACTGTATAACTATAAGGTTTTACAAAATCCTTGAGGGACCGCGCCGCACAAACCTTCCTTAAGAAAAATTCCCTGTACACTCTGGTGGAGGCCAGCTCATCTTTACGTGTCTTTATTAACATATTGGGTTTGTCTCCTTTTTCTGAGACAGTAGAAGACAAATGAAACCTTTTCTATAATGTGTGGGTTTTGTGATGTTAAGAGAAGAGTAGTTTTCTTTCTGTCTGTAACTGTGTTTATGCATGCAAGATTTCTTTTTTGCTTTTGGCAAGTTAGCCTTACAGCTTCCATGGCAGTGTTGTTAAAGATTCCATGCTATGGAATTCAAAACACTAAACTTGTCTCTTTTATGCTGCCTGAAAGGGCTGCAGTCTTGAGGACCATAAGTAGAGCTATTGATCACTGTTCGATGATGCTTGTAAATTGTAGAAAACGTCTAACAGCCAGTGGAAAAATAGTGTACAGTTTGACCTAACTGTGATACATTTTATTTTGTTTGTCTCCCATAGGTTCTGTCCCCAAGAGTGGACATTGGTGTCTACACCAGCAGCAAGACAAGACGTAAGAAAAACAAGGAGGCATGTGCCGAGAAGGAGAAGGAAAAGGAGAATACCAACATCTTTGACTTCAGAATGGAGGAGGTCAGAGACCCAGCCACTATTGTAAGTAACGTACAAATCGTAAGTATCATTTCTGCATATCCTTGACTCTGTTGTTAACTAACACGGACTTGCACAGTTTGTTCTTTCCCATTCAGATGTCCAAACTAACAACTTAGTCTGAACAAAAGATGAAAACCGTAGGCTTTAAGTAGACCTTTTTTTTACAATTACATTTGCTTTGAAACATTGTTGCTTCTTAGTTAGTTAAGTTATTCATGTTTCACCAACTTTTGTGTTTTCCGTTGTGCTTTATTTCTTGTATGATTTTGTCCACATTCATCCCTTTTTGTTTGTTTTGACCCACCCACAGAGCTTGAAAGATGTCTAAGTGTCCCTCTGCTTGTGTGTTCCCTCCTGCAGGTTGCCCAGTTTAAGGAGTCTGAGCGTAAGGAGGTGGAAGCCATGCGGGAGTTGCGAGCCCGGGACCTGCAGAAACAGCGGGAGGTTTGCGAGGAGGGTGCGGAGCACAAGTTCTGCCTGTGTCGGAAGGGGGTATCGGGTTACATGCTGCAGTGCGAGCTGTGTAAGGACCTGTTCCACACGTCCTGCGTGCCGCTGCCCAAAGCCATCGCCAGCAAGAACAAGAACATGTCTCCGCTCGCGGCCGCCCAGGCCACCAAGGAGCTCAAGTTCCTGTGCCCGCTCTGCATGAGGTCGCGACGGCCCAGACTCGAAACCATCCTGTCCTTACTCGTGTCGCTACAGAAACTGCCCGTCAGGCTGCCCGAGGGCGAGGCCCTCCAGTGCCTGACGGAACGGGCCATGTCGTGGCAGGACCGGGCCAGACAGGCACTAGCGACGGACGAACTATCGGGGGCTCTGGCGAAGCTGTCTGTCCTGAGCCAGCGTGCCGTGGAGGCGGCCGCTCGCGAGAAAACGGAGAAAATCATCACGGCCGAGCTGCAGAAGGCTGCGAACAATCCGGAGCTGCAGGGGCACATACAGAGCGTGCAGCAAAGCGCCTTTGCGGGGTCATCGACCTTCGCTGAGAACGGGAGAACGTCGCCAGACGCCCTGGTCCCGTCTGTCAGCCCGGTGAACCCGGCCGCGGGCATGCCTGCTATTCTACAGAGTGGAGGCAGCGCTGCACAGGCACTGAGCGCGGCCGCAGCGGCCTACACAGCGGGGACCCAGCCCGGCGCTGCTATCAGCCAGATCCCGGCGACAGCGTCCGACGACAGCCAATCAGAGCGGGAGGAAATGTCATCATCCTTCAACTCGGAGCACGCCTACTCCTCAGCATCCAAGGCACAGCCTGGTATGATACTGTTCTGCTTCCAGCGCAGTGGCATGTTCTCAGTGAACATCACTTCCGTTTGTGTAGCGTTAGAGCACTTTTTGTTTTTGTGTCAGCTGTGAACGTAACCAAACTGACCACTGTCTGAATTGGTAGCATCAGTGTTAACACAGCCTTACTTGTTACAGGCTCGACTGGGAAGTAATGTGTCCCTACTTTTTTCCACCTCAAGGAAGCACAAAGTCTTCATTGAGCAATGTTTTCAGACATCCTAACATTGTGGATAATGCAGTTCTTTCTATACAACCAAGTGATTTATTTAAGACCAATATTTGCTGACTTTCAGTCCCTTCCTCAGATCAGAGAAATTCTGTTACGTACTGGAATCAGGTGTCATTGCTAACAGATGTTTTACATAGATGGGTAGTAACTGCAGTATTTGCAATGCAGTCCCAAAAGTAAGGTTGACAATAACAGACTGTCATCAAAACGTTGGTCTGGAATAAAACACTTGGTGGTTTCCAAAGAACCTTGCTACCCATTGACTTGCTATCCTGATGAAACTGTTCCCAGATTCTAACACTCACACACACACTCACTGACACTAGCCAGTTTATTGTCTGTTGTTCCCCATCCTATTGGGATTAGACGTTCTTGCACGTAGATGGGGTGCTTGATGGCAGCTAACATGTTGCTAACTTTATCCTGCAGGAACGCCAAGGAAGCACCCTCGGAAGACGGCGCACGTCCCTCGGTCAGACGAGCCCCCGGTTCTGGAGCTGTCTGAGCTGGCGAAGGCTCAGCTGGAGGACCTCATGATGGAGGGAGACCTGCTGGAGGTGTCGCTGGACGAGACCCAGCACATCTGGCGCATCCTGCAGGCCTGCCTGCCTAAACAGGAGGACTCCTCTATACTGCACTTCCAGGTGAGCACTCCATAGTACTCCTTCTTCCTCCGGAGCACTCCTCCTTCCTTAAACCCATCCTGCAGGCCTGCCTGCCCAAACAGGAGGACTCCTCCATCCTGCACTTCCAAGTGAGCACTCCTCTATCCTCCAGAGCACTCTTCCTTCCTCCAGAGCACTCCACATTCTTCTGGAGCACTCTCCCATCATGCACCAACTGGAGGACTCTTCTATTCATCATTTTCGCATCTTATCCTATGTTTTTGATTGATACTGATTTAACGAAAAAGTGTTACAAAAACTGCAGATGTAGACAACTGTGGTTGTAAATCTTCTTGATAACGAGTCTCCACAACCAACAGATCTAACTATCAGGGTTGTGAAAACTCTTATACCACCGATGATGTAGGATTCATAAAGCAGACTTGTTTTTGTTGCCTCCAGGAGGATGAAACCATTACCCGGGCAACCGCTGCCAAGCCCAAACCCAAGGAGAAGAAGAAGATCATCAAGCGAAAGAAGGAGGAGAACATCGAGCTGGAGAAGCCAGGTGAGGAGCTGGACAAGCCCAAGAAGAAGAAGATGAAGATCAAGAAGGAGGTTGTGGAGAACAACAAGCCTCCGGAAGTTCTGGAGAAGAAGAAGAAGAAAGTGATGAAGAAGAAGGAGAACAAGGACCCGATGCGGGAGCGGGAGGTCCAGGTGAAGAAGGAGCGGGAAGAGAAGATGATCGTGAACGTAGATGGAGACAGCGATCACCAGGAGGAGGAGGATGATGATGATGACCAGGACTGTGCAGCCAAGCGCTGCCTCCAACCGACAGGTCAGCACCTGGCTTACAGCATCCCTGTGTAGATCCGTTTTAACCACTGAAACTGCATGCTAAATTTATCCATTGCTGGTTTTGTCTCTCTGGGAGGGCTGGACCAGTGTGATTATTGCATGGGTGATGGAGGGATCGGGTGGTCAATTATTGCCTTTTTACCTAGGTAGACTGGGCTCAGAACCATAGGTGTGAGCAGTGATCTGTTCGTTGATTGATAATTGGTTTGTTGTCTTTACTGGTGAGGAGGTATACCAGAAGGAGTCCAGAATGCCAAGTGTAATTGATTGATTCAGTGAGTGAGTGATTGAATGAGTGATTGATTGATTGATTCGGTGCGAGGAGTGATTGATCATTGATTATTGATTATTGCCCGTACAGGTGACGAGGTAGACTGGGTGCAGTGCGACAGGTGTGAGGATTGATTGATTGATCATTGATTATTGATTATTGCCTGTACAGGTGACGAGGTAGACTGGGTGCAGTGTGACCGGTGCGAAGAGTGGTTCCATCTTGTGTGTGTCGGCTTGAAACACCAGCCCACCGACGATGAGGAGTACGTCTGTCGCTGCTGCAAGCTCAAGCAGCAGAAGGCCGCCAAGCGCGCCGAGAAGCGGAAAGACACGGAGTCGAGCTCGTCTGCTCCGAGCCCCCGGGCCAGGTCGGTCAGCTACAGCAGGGAAAACAGCACCACGAGCTCCACAAGTGGCAGCATGGACGCTGCCGTCAGACAGACTGTTCCGGAAACCCTGCCGGACGCACAGGACATGGAGGCGACGACAGAGGAAACGTTAGTCTCTAACGAAGATGATAACAAGGAGGCAGAGGAGGCAGAGGAGCCTGTGGTGGTGGAGGAAACCATGGAAACGGCAGAGACGGAGGACGGGGACCAGCCCCAGAGTTTAGTGGAACTGTTAGCCAAAGACTCGGTCGTCGCGGCTTCAACCAATCAAATTCCCCTGATGGAGGTGTCGTGACGGCACACCCAGACTCACCCCCCTTATGTATTGTTGTAGAGAAGCGGCGTAGGTCAGCTGTGTAGGTCTGTCTCAACACATCAGTTTCACCACTAGGATGGACTGTATATTTTCCTTCTGCCTTTATTTTCACAAGCCTTGTGTATAATGGACTAGTGTGGCCCAAGTAACAGCCAAACGTTGATCCAAACTGCCGAGAACCCTTCGAAGGGAAACTGCTGCATATCTTAGGAGTTTGTGTACACATGTCTGTAGAGATGGGAGGATGTGCTTTAATAAGGGGTTTGGGGTGAATCTTCTGTACAGTATTCTGTGTGTATGTTCTACGTGAAGAATCCCTGCAATATTGTACACACCCATTCCACCCACTACCTGTAATTTACACCTGTCCCAATGTACCTGTCATGGAATCATTATGTAGCTAACTACCTCCAGTATTCCTTTGCTGAATCTTCCAGTGTTGTCGAAATGTCAAATTATGTTGTAACCATCACTCGAGTTCTTGAAGGTGCCAGTATTAGGACTAGAAACACTGTTCATTTTAAGTTCAGAAAGATCATAGAACTAGAAGCACAGGGTCTTGTTTTAAAGACAGTAGAAGTACAAACTCTCATTTGTAAGCCAAACATGGATGTTTTGTATGCTAGGTCAGAAATCACCTGTGGAAACAAATTCTATACAGCATTGTGCATTTTAACTGCACATCCAGAAAGGATTTGAAGTGTAGAGGTTCAACTTGGTGCTGTAGATGTAAGAAAAATGACTTTTTGAATTTAGATTAAGCAGCATTTAGATGAAACTCACAATTGGATGACACAATGCTTACTGCTCTGTAGTGTAGCAAGTCGTCCCATGCTGTCCCTCTCTACAACTGTTTCTGCACAGCATCAAATGTTGCTTTTTTCCTCATAGTCTTAAACGTTATGTTCATTTTTTGTCCAGGGTGCTTCGTTAGATTGGAGCCTCTGCTAAAGCATTGAAATAGAAAACATCAGAATTTAGAGTGAACTTTTGTTGTACCAAAAGGTCAAGAAACATTCTGTAGCTTCAATGTTACTCATTAGAAGGAATGTAGAAACTTTTGTTCGAGCGGGAGAAAAGAATGTACAGAGTAGACTTGTTTCGGTTTAGATTTCTTTTTTTTCTTCTGACGGCTGATGTACAATTTTCCTACTATGTCCCTTGCTGCACAGACAGCAGCGAAACGTTGCTTCTCAGAGCCCTGAAGAGTCTCCCCCGTTCCTGGCGGCCCCTCATGCCTTGAAGACTCCCCTCTGCAGTAGTTCCCATGCTGGATGTTGCCTGCCACACTGCCCAGAGTTTATGTAGTGGATACATAGTAGGTGTAGCGACGTAGCCATTTGTAATGATACAATGTAGCGACACAAGCTGCTCCAGTTCAACACGTGGTACCATGGCAACAAGGCAAGCTTCTGCAGCCAGCATCCTCCCGTGACCTCCCCTGACCTTCCTGACTCTGGTGCAGGAGAATGTTAGATGTCAGGGAGGAGATTGTAATTATTAAAACACTGAACATTCACCTGTCTGCTCGTCTGACTGTGTAATTAACTCTTTTTCCCCTTTTATTTATCACTTTGCTAGTTGGCGTTTTTTTTTTTGGAGGGGGGGGGTGGAAAACTCCCAACTTAAAATAACATTATCATACATAGAACAGAACAGAACATAGCAACATATGAAAATATAAGCCATACAAAAAATAACGAAAGTCAAACAAAGTAATGTCGAGGAGTACATAAATGATAAAAGATTAGAATGAATATGTCAATCTTCATTAGTCATGTTCTCTTAAGCGAAACTGATATGTGGCGAAGATGATGATGATGTTCTCTTATCCGTACAACCTTTTGAAGAGTAACGTTACTTGTAAGGGTTCCTACCGATTATGATAAAGATGGTATTTAATAGGGAGTTCCGGTGTCAGATATACGGGTAAATATTTCCTATTTATGGCGACAAGTACTAGATTGGTACCTACACTAAGATTTGTAAGTTGTCCAGATCAGTAAGGACCCTCCACCACACCGGGGCGTAGACCTTGTTGATTTGATTATATGGATGACGCCCGCGCATTAATTTTCGGCCGTTTCCAAGAATGAAGTGTTTTCCACCATACGCTAAATCGTGCAAAGCAGCTTCAAAATAAGCAAATACAGTCAAACCTGTCTATAGCGGCCGCTCGAGAATAGAGAAAATGTTGCTCAAAAAAAGAAACACGAGCAATAAGTTACACATGATTTCAGAAACCACTTATCTTTCTCACCAAGTAATATCGGAAATCTTGTGGCCGTGGCCACGTTGGAGAGGTGGCCGCTATTTGCTGGTTGGTTCGATTGGTTTGGAATGTGAAAAATCCAAGGGACCGACAAAATGTGACCGCAATGGCAAGGTGGTTGCTATGTAAAGGTGGCCGCTAGTACAGGTTTGACTGCAGATGCCATGGATCGCAGCAACAAATAGCGGAAAACGTATACTAATGTCATAGAATATTCCGAGGTCAAAGAAGATATGAAATAACAAAAATCTATCGTTCGGTGTACTATATTCTGTGTGTTCATTTGTTCAACCTTCCTGACCACTAAATTTCATGATGAAGGCAACTTTTTTGTCAAATTTTTTTTTTCGCACGCTCGCATCAGTTTTATTGGTTCCCAGAGGATGTCATAACGTTACATAAAATCAAATCAACATGGCGTTATTGAAGTAGATTTCAGAACAAAAGACGAAATGAAGATCCTCCCAGCTGGCTAACATCTGCCCTATAAAGGTGGCCCAACTCCCACTCATCTAAGGTTGTACTATTTCTCAGACAGCAGTTATTCTGGAGGCGAGTAACTGAATCCCGTTTTAAAGTTTGTTACGCTCGCATAGAAAACATACCATTGAGTTAGATCTAGCCATGGACCTAAATCGAGCAAACAAAAGGCTGTCCATCATAATTAGCAGTTCGACCAATGGTAGCCTGCCAATTAGGAAATCGACCAATAAGTGAATGGCTGCAAATTCGTTAAAAATTTGCATTATTATGTTTTTATTTTGCATCTCTTAAGGGACTATGGGGTCAGTCTACACTACTCTAAATTGCTACATCTTTCGGTGCATAACACTTCTTGTAATATTTATTATTCTATCTTATAAGTTATATCATGAAAATTTGTGTGGTTTGGGGGAAAACTAAATGGGACCTGATTTTAGAAATAAGTTTTGTCTGTTTGCCTCATTGACCTCTTCTTCGATCTATCATGGCCGCCGCGTGAGAAAGGTGGGG
>NC_049983.1:27342818-27367751 GCF_000003815.2 Branchiostoma floridae
AAGAATGTCCCTAATCGGCCGGCTGACTCCCCTAGCGTAGTATTTACTCTATTTGACCAATTTCTACAATTAGACCACCAAACCACGAAGCCTGGTAGAGGCTAATTCACCCCTACTAGTTTCCCGCCATGCGTGGTGTACATTTCCCAACCCAGTTGGCGCTGCGGGCAGAATGATATACCCGTCCGGTAATGTTCACTGGCGCTGAGACGGGCACTGCAAACCGGAAACACACGGTACGTAGTCTCAAAGCAGTCGTGTAAGCTGGATGAGAAAAAGAAAAGAAGAATTATGCCAAATAGGGACAAATAAGTTGCCATGTATTTCAGTCAGTCTTTTTCAGTCTAGTCAGCGGTCAGTTCACTCCCAGGCCTAATAACTCCGACTAGCCTAACTAGGCTTTTATTCCTGTTTTGGCCAAAATCCCCTATTTGATACTATTCGACCAGGCGGGAGTCTGGTAGAATCATTGCCAAGGACGTCTGAGGCCGTTCACCCCTAGCTTCCCGCCATGCGTGGTCTCCATTTCCCAAATCAGTTGGCGCGGCGTGCCGCGGGGAGAATGGTATACCGGTAATGTTCCCCGGCGCTCGGACGTGCACAGCAACTGGAGACAGAGTTACGTCTACTTGGAGACCAGCCAACACCACCTAGTCTGGTCTGCGTATGTGCGGAGAGGGCACGCAGAAGAGATTCGGGAGCTACAATGCTAGCCTCTATCAGGCTCCGCGGATCTGTAGTCTAATTGTAGAAATTGGACAAATAGACGGTCTATAGTACCTCACCTCACCTCACCTCACCGGTTCCATAGCCTCACCGGCCGTAGGGGCAGCAATGGCATCAACATAAGTTTTTCATCTTCGTATATCTTCAACCAAGGTTTCTAGCTGGTGTACTATAGTACTAGTACAAGGTCTATATAGTACGCAAGGGGAGTTAGCCGCCAGAAGAATACGTTACTCCTCTAGCGTACTATATTGATCTATATTGACTCTATTTGTTCAATATCTACAGTTAGACCACCGATCTGCGGAGCCTGGTAGAGGCTACTACAATACGTGATCATACGTATGGGGAGACCAGCCAACATGTACACCGTCTATAGAACACCGGGAATCACCGGTTGTCAACAGAAACAAAGAAGTAGGTGATGAACTCTGTATGGTTGTGTCATGTCATCACATTGAACCTACAATACGTATGGGGAGACCAGCCAACATGTACACCGTCTATAGATCACGGGGATATAGATAACCTAGTAATATTACTTGTATCAAAGACTGACATTCTGGATTGTACGACTGCTAGTCAAGCTGTAATCACGGATCGCCTCTGTAGCCAAAGTTACCTGTATCGTTAATACTGTAATTGTATATTGTATTTTTACCATGGCTAGCCCTTGATAATAGCCTCCGGCTAGTTGAGTAGCTCTGGCTGTATTTCTCTTGATTATACAGCCAAATAAATCAAATCAAATCAAAACAAAACACCGGTTGTCAACAGAAACAAAGAAGTAGTTGCTGAACTCTCTATGGTTGAGTCGAGTCACCACAGCGAGCCTTCCGTCTTGTAAAGTGAGCTTGACACGTTTGGTGACTGGGCTAAACTAAACCAAATGCTCCTCAATGCGGAAAAGTGTAAGGTCATGGTTTTCTGTTGGATGATATTGCCCCCCCCCCCCCCCCAGTCCACCTGTCCTCACAATTGACGGACCACGGCTGGAGGTAGTACATGTGAATTGTTTACTTGGCATGTGGCTACAGGCTAACTTAAACTTGGCAGTACAAGTGGACAATAGGTTATCAAAAGCGAATGGCAGACTGCTCAAGTTAAGAAGCGTAAAACGATGATCTCATCCAAGTCTACGAGGGGCGTGCAATAAGTAATGGTCCTGACCCACTTCCAGTTGTCTGATCTAAATGAAATTTTGTATGTGTAATAATTCATATCTCTATAGGTTATGTTGCAAAAGACAGCTCTGAACTAATTGTGGTTTCTGATTTACTGGTGTTTGAACTTAGTCAGGTGCGAAATGGACCAGGTGTGAAATGGAACCAGTTGAGTGTCGCGCAGTGATCCGGTTTTTGTATTTGAAAGGACGCACACCAAAGAAGACTTTTGATGAAATAAATGAAACTTATGGTGATGATGCCCCATCATATGACCTTGTAAAACGCTGGCATCCTGAATTCAAACGTGGCTGGAAGTCTGTGGAAACAGCTCCCAGACCTGGTCGTCCCTCTTGTGCCATTGATGAGGCATCAGTTGGAGGACCAACCACCTGGGGTGTCCTACAAAATCGGTGTCCAGAGCTGCATCAAACGATGGGAGAAATGCATAACTCTGGGTGATTCCTATGAAGAGAAAGACTAATAACTGTGCCAAGTTTCATTAATCTCCTGCTATGGGAAATGGGTCAGGACCATTACTAATTGCACGCCCCTCGTACGCGTCTTGTACGTCTGGTGGTGGAGTATGGTGCTCCAGTATGGCACCGTGGGCTGACATCGTCTCAAACCCCACGTCAGGAAAGAGTCCAGAAAAGAGCACTGCGGACTATCCTCTGGGAACGTTGACTGACTATAAAACAACCCTTAACAGACTTACAGACACTTCAACAAAGAGGCGAGCGGACTTGTGCCTGAAGTTCGCCAAGAAACTAGCCCTGGTAATGCTCCCTCTTAGGCCCAGGTCCCATTTCCGAAAAGAGGCCCAGTCGGGATGTTTGCGGTAACGAAAAATGAAGCTGTTTACAAAGAATATTCACAAATTATACTCCCCCTGACTATTTCCTAAAGTTTTGTGTGTTTTGTTGCCTTAGCTTTCTTATCATATTTTTTTCGTTTCCCAAAGCTACCCGGCCGGGTCCGGGTTGAGAATTCGGACCTATGCCTAAGCGCTGGCGACGTCCACAACAGAATGACCAGAAACTCCGACATGCTATATAAAGAACAATTCAGAAACTCTCCAACAGGGGTTCGGCTACGACTGTTTTTTTACGTGTTTTATGCGTTTTTACCGGGCCTTCTATTTTTGTGCTATTTTATTAAGCCAGATCTTAACTGACCGCCAAGGGTCCAAGGCAGTCCTCAGGCCACGCCTGACTGTCCGAGTCTGGTTCAGGACATTTGTGCAGACTTAAGCTTTCTGGAAGTTAAAAGCGGCGTCAGAGTTGTTTTGATTTCACTGCAGTGAATGCAAAATCCGCAAATAACTGAAACTGCCGAGGCACAAACCAGGAATATTGTCGAATATTTTCTAGATACTCTCACAGCAAGGATTAGGCTACGGGGGTAGTACGGCTGGTTTGGGCGTTTCAAGGCATTTTGTCGGTCTTGCCATTTCAACTACCTAGGTGGCAAGAAGCTACACTCCTCTGGGCGGCCACTTCTCTATTAATAACGTTGCTATTTTTCCTGTGGATAAAGTCTAGTGTTTAAGGCGTTTGATTGGTCTCGAGGCTCCACAGACTGTCCAAAACTCCAAATAGATAACGTATAACATGCCAGATAGAGGACCCGGGGTTAACCAGCCTGAAGTACAGTGTGACAAATACGTTCTATTTCAGTTTCCAGCGACCTATGGAGTTTGGTGCACTGTAGACTTACTCTCCAAGCAGAAGTTAGACTCCGGCCTGTTAAGGACGCCTTTTGCTCTCTCACAGTCTCAGATTTGCCAGGTTTTCTTTTTGTCCGACAGCCATAAAAAGAAAACCCGACAAAATAGAAAGTCGGATAAAAGTGCCCCAAAAGACGTTCAATCCAAGCCGGAGCCAGTGATAGATCTCAGCACGCCTGTGTTTGCCCGGTAAGACGCACACAACACCATGAAATGCGAGACCAGATCGATTCATATATATGCATACACGTACATGACTATCCTGTTATAGTATAATATTTTGTTGTTCTGTACGTAGCCTTGTATTACTATCCATTGTCTATATAGCTAGTACTAGTAGTAGTTGTTATTGTATACCATACATTGTACCTCGACATACAACAGTGTTGAGCAATAAAGTTCACTCATTCATTCACACCAGTGTAGAGACGAAGAAAGGCGGGAAACGTGCTGCTAGCTGCGGGGAACAGACGATAATGACAGCTCCGACGCGCGACGTTACGTAATACATCATCAACATCATCATCATCACCATGGTTAACCATAGTTCCTTACAATAACACCTACCTACGTGATACACGCGCTCCCAAATCATGGCGCGTTTTCCAACCACTGACGCACAGATCAAGCCTCTTACAATCGGTGTGCTGACAGCCACGGAGTCGTCATTAGCGCTGAGAGAACTGACGACAACTAGAATCTAAACTGTCGCCCTTTAATATAATAGAGATACCGCTTTATTGGCGCCATTAACTGCTGTGCCTGGGCACGTGATCCTCACACACCTGCCCCGGTACCATGCCGCGGTAAAAGGTGCTGTAAGGACACGGGAAAGTTAACTGCAGATCTGGGTGAGCTCCGACAACGTTATGCAAAGCTTAGTTCACGTGTGTGTGTATATATTCAAGTCCGTATGAGGCTCTACCAGACTCAGTGGGGCACTGTGGAAAACTAAAAGTAGTAGAAATTGGGGAAATATATACAGATGAGTATGGTTTGCGACCAGCTAACTCCTCTGGCAGACTTACCTAGTAAGAACTGCACACGGACTTGAAAATATACGCAAGTGTGGCAGTACCCTAAAGGTGAGTTCACACGTGTGTATATATTCAAGTCCGTATGACGTCCATATGAGCCTCTACCTGGCTCCACAGGTGGCTGGAGAAATAGTAGCAATTTGAGAAATATAGACAAGTAACATACCAGAGGAGTTTATAGCTGGCCGAGGAGTATGATTTGCGGCCCAGCTAACTTTTCTGATATGTTATCTGTCTATATTTGTTTAATTTCTACTATTTTTCCAGCAACCTGTGAAGCCTGGTGGAAGCTAAGACTTCCATACCAACCTCATACGGACTTGAATATATACGCACATGTGGTCGTACCCTATAGGCAAGAGACCAGACACACCAGCGCTTAAATCAGTATAAATTGCGTATTGACAATTAATTGGTTTACTTGTCAAGTTTGAGGGGGGAAGTTATTCTTTACATTGACCCGCCGTTGTGCAACCTGCTTCAGTTAGTCAGTTTGCAGCCAGCTTATGGAAAAACGACTTCGTCGATCTCAAAGTTCACCCGAGCTAAAACAATATCAATACGCAACTCATACGGACTTGAATATACGCACTCGTGTGACTGATCCCAAATCCATCATCATTATCATCAGGATTCGTCACGGTTTCTTACGTAATACCTACCTACGTTATACGATACAAGCGCTCTAAGTCACGGCTTATTTTCCTCCACTGGGAACTGACAACTGACACACACCCTGCAGCGGCTCTTCCGATCCACCTGTCACCAAAACGCGAGGCCAAGATGAGTACTGAGAACACTGACTACGGCCGGAATTTAAAGTGACGCCCTTTACTCCCACTTTATTGCCGCAAAGAACCACTGGGACTGAGCACTTGGCCCTACCTTAGCGTCATGTCCTAGTTAAAGGTCCTTCATCATGCCCGTAGCCATTTGGTTGTGTGTGTGTGTGTGGGGGGGGGTTATAGTAGTAATTGTGGGACCACCGAAATTTTGAAATCTGGACCCTCTGAAAATCCATTTCCTGCACTTTTTGGGGCAAATTTTGCTGATAGACTCACTACGGTTGGCTGAAATGTCTATCAGGGAAAAATGCAAATCAGTCATGCCTTTGAAAAAAGATCTTGGACATGAAAAAGTGGACCTTCGAGCCTGAAAAAGCGGACCTTTTGAGCGTGTGTGTGTGTGGGGGGGGGGGGGGGGGGAGGGTTCTTCCGAACCCCCCGAACCTCCCCTGGCTACGGGCATGTTCATGGAACCAGCCGGTAAACTGCTTTTTTGGTCCCCAGAACAGAAGTAAATAGGAGAAGAGGACGTCCATACCTCACGCTAAAAAGGGCTTTATTGAAACAGAGACTGGTCTATATGATAAGGACCCCATTGAACTGATGAAAGATGAACACAATGGAAGCAAAACTATGTGAATGCTTCAACTTGTTAACAAGTATGAATATGGTATGTATGTATGTATGTATTTATGGACATATGATCAGTCTCCAAGTACCAGCTACGGACTTAAGGTTGCTGGAAATAGTAGAAAGTGTCCACTAAGTTTATCTCAATCTTGTGCTTGTAGGCTGTTACGAATGATCATACGTTTGCGGTATTGTATGATTATTGGTAAATTTCGTTTTCCTTTGATATCAAAGTTGTTGATCTGAGCTGATGTAAAGTTATGGCTCCGCGTCTTGTCAGTATATTCCATGTCACCGAGATGGTTTTGAAATAAAATATTTGTAATAAGTTTGAACTATTTTGAGTAAAAGAACATTTCAGTCACTGTTTGTTCAAACATTTCAAAATGAAAGTTTAAACATGTTTGAACCTTTTTATTTTGTTGGAACATTTGGGAAAGTAATGATATCATTATCTCTTTATTTAGAACAATTTTCAAACATCTATTTGTTTTTGTTCCAATATTTTGTGTCATTTTTTACCTCCATAAAAACTTTCATTGACCCCATAAGCAAAGCTGCTAAGCTTGGTCCTTTGTTTGGCTCTTGTATTTTTAGATTTTCTTTAGTATACACTGGTGAGTCTTTTGTGAGAAGGTGGCAGACAAACATAATTTCCTGCACTTGGCAGGGATGTGTGAATTGCCCTCTTCCCAGCCCCCTGACCCAGTTTCATCATATTGTTTCCATGTTCGAACATGTGATCACAAATGATGCATATATGTTGGAACAGGTTAGAAACTAACAGAAATAATGTATTTGATGTTAGAAATGTTTCTAACATGTTTGAATACTATAGAAACATTTAGAACGTCACATAGATGTTGTAAATAGTTCTAAACAGTTACTTATCACAGTTAGACTGTTACAAAGATTTCCAAATTGTTAGAACAAAAGGCAAGAAACACCCTCTCGGTAATATGGAATCGACTAGTAGTTCAGGCATTTTTTGGGCCGTTTTGCGTCTTTTTGTCTGTTCGCCCCACCCCATTGGAAAGACGTGGAAGTAGACGAAAGAGGCGTGAAAAATATCACAAAATCCACACATCTGCTTTTCATTTCCTCACTCAAAATTCTCAAAAGGGTTAAGAAAGATATTCAAAGTTTTGAGTGTGCGCCCGTGGCGCGGTGCAGACTGGGAGTCTTTTTGCCGCCAGATGGGTTCTCGGAGATGGCCGAACATGACGTCATGAGCCGAAGGCAGCCGAATATGACGTCAGGACCCAGCTGGAGCCGAGGGTTGTCGGAAATGGCCGAACATGACGTCACGAGCATGGAAAACAGGGAATGGAAGAGGCGCAGAAACAGTCATGGCGACCCTGAATAGTAGCATAGAGCGCTGTAGGGGCCAGCCCTGGGCCGTGTGGGCCGATACGGCTCCCAGCACGGATGGAGAAGGTACAACACATTCCAAAGATTGTTCCCAGCTTCATAATTAGTGCGCCAAAATTGGCACGTTGTAGCAAACCGTGCGCGAAGTGACCCTTTGCTGTCAGTCTAACCCGAGCTCTTGTCGTTTCTGCCCGTTTCAGGCTCCGATCTGGAGGAAAAGTCGGTGCCAGGCAGAGAAGTTGTCCGCTTCAAGAAAGAAGGTACACATGTGGGGAGCCTGTACCGGGGGTAGGCCGGGGTTTGGGGCCACAGGGCCGCAGTTTGGGGCCGGGATGGGCACAGAAACATCACAGCCACCGGCCCCAATGGGCCTCTTTTTATTCAAATCTCCTTTTCAACATGTGTGCCCCTTATCTAGGGCAGTGCCCCAACTAAGGAAATAATTTCATATTTTCTAGATAATCTACCAATATTATTGTTACAGTTATTATAGGCCAGGCAATTCGTGTTGGTATATAAGATAAGAGTGTTATATACTGGGTTGTACAGTGGGGTATATGATCACTAACTATCTAGTGTTTAGATATAGTCTTGTATCATATTGACTTGTCAAGATAATATTATCATCAGAGACATTTCAGGGTCTTCCTCGTTAAACAGGGCGAATTTGCTTCATTAAGCACTCATTAAATTTTAATGTGTGGTGGGGAAAATAATCAGAGGTGTTCGCTAAGTGCTTAGTTTGTCAGCAGTTTTATATGGAGAAAATAAGGAGGTGTTAAGATGTGATTATCACCTGTGTGAGGTGGCTGGTGTCATACCTTGTCATCATCCTACATCTTAAACAGCGTCAAGACATTGTTGTAAGACGTGTGCCCTGTTACCTCCTTAATCTAGTGAAGTACAGTGTGAAGTGTGTGTGTAACGTACAGATATGGGGAGTGGTGATAAAGGTTGGAGTACCACCAAACTCATGTTTGTGAAACTAACGTTTAGTTTCTGTTGGCATTCCCGTACTCATAAAACTATATATTTACTTCTTATATCACGTCGGAATTTACTCAGACCTAGTATAGTTGCATCGAACATAAAACATGCAGGAAGACCAATGTTTTGATCAAACATGTTTAGCGCTAGCAGGGCAGTTGTAACTTATAATAACAGAAGCACTAAAAAAATCATTGACGTAATCATTTGATAGTTGACTTTCATACAATAGAAGTTTGGTGTAACTGTTAGCACTAGGCAAAGTTTTGTTCTGTACATGGAGTTTCATCCTGAATGATAGTTAAACTGTATATAAAACTATATATTGTACACAGTATATTATTGTACAGAGATGTTGTATATACACTACATATGTATAGGACATGTAATGTTAGAGTAGGTTGGTAACTAAATACATAATACTACCATTTTCCTGTAATCTTCTACACATGTAGCTTCTACAACAAGCTGTGTGTTGTGTTTCGATATCCTTTTTTTTTTTTTGCTGGTTGCATGCTATTTCCTGATTGCTAACTTATTCTCATGGATCCAGTGTTGTATTGTACAACATTGGCCGGCTTACAAAATTTGCAAAATTAGTAAGAAATGGAAATATTATTGTAGTATAAATCAATCAATCAATTATCTGCGAGCTTGTTGTGGAGGATATTACTTTTTGTCTCTTGTTATATTGTCTTTTTCCCTATTTACAGATAGACAGACATAGATATTGAGCCGATTATGATATGTTGTTTATAGGATTTTACCATGGTCAATATTGACCGAAGGAGGCCATATATGTTGTTTGTGATATGCAAAATCTTGTCGTTATTGTTGTCAAATCTTTATCAACTTAAAAGTTGGTACAAAGATGGATTGAAAGTTATAGATCATATTCAGCTGACAAGATATGTGTATGATATGCAACAACAACAGGCTGCGTCTTCTTGCCTTCTGTGCTGAAAACGCCCTTGTAAGCAGAATTGTAACTAAGTTCATTGATAACTTAACCATGAACGATTCTGTACAACTGATCTTACCCTGGTCAATAGTGACTGATTTAGGCCATATACTGTAAATGCTTTTAAATTTAAATTCGCAGGGATTTACTTTCGCAGTAGCAAGAAAATGGGGTGTCTGCAGTGGTTTTCAGTTCGACTGAACTGGTAGCACCATAGACTGCACTCTCATACTATAATGGAAAAATGTTCGCGGCTATTTTAAGTTCTCAGCGAAGTGGCCACCGTAATAACTGTGAATATAAAACCACCGCGAACATTTCTGCATTTACAGTATATGATAACTTGGTGATTCTACAATAAGTCTAAGCTTGTATACCTACCTACCTACCTAGTCCCTTCACCACCTGGTCGTTGGGGGGACAAAGTAGACAACAAGATGGAGAGTTGTCTTGTATGTTTGCTGGTTTGTCTGATGGTTGTTTTGTCTCTTCAGACATGCGGTACTACGGTGTGAGACCCATGGAGGATGAGGTGGTTCTGGTGGTGTGCGAGCGGTGCGGCCAGGTGGTGAAACCACAGGCACTGCAGTACCACATAGGTAAGTACCGCAGTTTGTAGTACCTTTGTACCCATGCAGTACCACTGTTTGGTGCCGAGAGGCTATTACCTTTCAGGGTTGGACAAGTCCACTAGCTTGATTGTCCAGGGCAACTGAAAGTGCTGATCAGGCAAGTGCATGACCTACCCCACTTGCCTGATCGGGCAAGAAAGATTTTTTTCATAAGAGAGATTTTGATATGCTTGTTACATTTCACAGTCAAAACATCAAGCATTGGTCAACACAGAAAGATAGAGCCAACAATAAAACAATTCCATTGAAAATACTTAGACACATGTCATTTAAATGTCCGGACAAATGAAAAGTTAGTTCGGGCAAGTAAATTTTCTGATGTACTTGCCCGATAGGACAAGTGAATTTTAAAAAACTTGTCCAACCCTGCTGTTTGGCATCACACAAGTAGGTACCTCTGATCTTACGCCGTACAGCAGTCGGTACCACATAGACAGGTACATTTACGTCTGCTTTTACCTATGCTGTATGGTACCTGAACTCTTACCTCCAATATGTTGTACGAATGTTTAGTACCATATAGTACAATACTGCTGTACCATTGGTTGGTACTACACAGGCAGGTACCTCCGATTTTCCCCCCGCTGTACCAGGTACCTCCATTCTTACCTCCGATTACGGTGAATGGCCACTCAGCTATCAAGAACTAGTGGAAGCTATACCACTGCACGTTTTTTTGTTTCCTTGTATGATACCATTATGGATACCATGGCCTGGGCATTGTATAAACCCTTTACATGTCTGAAACCTGCACTATCACATTATTGTACCTTATTGCATTATGGCTTATGGTGTACACTGTGAAGAACTATGCAAGCCTGGTCCATAGTGGTGATGATGGACTAGTGTGTGAAATTTCTATCATATGTTGTCATCTGAATGTTTGTACATGTATGGCACTTGTTTCTATGACCTGTGATCTTGTGTAGGAATAATTTCTGTTGAACTAGAAGACCAATCTGTATCAATGGGTACACACTGATCCCCATGATATTGGATTATTGCATATAGCGTATGCTATATTGTGTATGCACATGTATGATTGTTTGTATACAATTGCACTTGAGTCTTCTACAAGTATTGCTACTACATACTTGTGGTTCCCAATTGTAGTTGGTTATCTAATATCTAACTGTGATTTATATTATCATTTCATCTAACATGTGATATCATGTTTGATCATGTTACACCATACATTTATATGATGACAGACTGTATTTTACCAGATGGACATATGTACTAGCAGCCCAACTTTTGGAACCTTGACTTTGGTCTGCAATTTGCGCTAAACTTTGGCTGATCAGTTCAGTAGGCAATCTGTGTTTATAAACTTGCCTTGAACAAAATCTGGCTGTCCAAAAGACTGGACAATCTTTTATTTCAAATACTTCATCCCCAAACTAATCTGTCAGAAGGACAAAAGAGCACAAAGCTGCCCCCCCCCCCCCCTCGCCAACTGGCCCTGTGTCCATGCTGGGTGGGAACAATAGAACAGAGACTGAACACTGGTGCACACAAACTCTCACCGCTAATCACGGGAGGAACGCTTCTGCTTTAATTACTGTGTTGGAGGTACAAAAGGAAAAGAAATTTGCTGTGTGTAAGATGTGTTATATTCCATGTGACTGTCTGTATCCACATGTGCATGTAGTGTGAGTGTTGAACACCACAGTGTGGTCCTGATGTGATACAGTCCTACTGATACGGAGAAGAGATGGTAGTTTTATGGACCTGAAACCTACATGCTGTACTTCATTGTGCTGAACAAATGTGCTTAAGTTTATACTGCTCGGAGATGCCATACAGTGGAGTCGCCGTTTTTATGACTTTGTTGGCAGAACGCCAGCTGTGAGAGTACTACATACATGTCCTTTGTCACGTCCGTAACCTGGGTGACGGTTGGACACACGCACGCTTCTTACAGGGATGGGAATTATGACAAACACATGGAATAACACAGACAGTAAAACTGATTATAAAACTTTGTATCGGGATGAAAAATCTAGCGTATTGTCCTCCAGCCAGTTGACATTGATGTGTTTGTATTTGGTGTAACATGTAGATGGTGTAGGGATATGAGAGTATCCTGAGTGACAGTTGTACACAGGCATGCTTCTTAGTGTGATGGGAATTATTAAGGAAGTGGATTAAACCAATGATAAAACATGGTAAAAGTAAAACTTTGTGTCTGCATGAAAAATCTCATGTGAAACTCGGCCCAACAGTCATCTAAAATTGAAGTGTTTGTATTTGGCGTAACGTGTAGATAATGTTGGGTTATAAAGGCTTTTTGATAACACAGGCACTTGTAGTAATGAAATTGGTGCCTGGAATTTGTGTACAAATTTGCCAGATAAACAGATGCAAATCACTGTTGGATAGCCCTTTACTGACACAAGAAAAGAGGAGGGAACAATAGTTAATGAAGCATGCATAAATACAGAGGGTTTGGGAGCTGGGAGCTACTTTATAGAAAATGTAGTTAGTTTTTATGAATCAGGACATGTAAAAACATTGTAATAACTTCCGTACTAAATGTTCTCATTAAACATAGTTTATGTAATCTAATGTTTATATCACACTTGTGTTGAATACAGACGCACATGTTTGGAAGGCTGTATCTATATAACCGGTATAAGTCCTCTCTACGTCGTAACTCACAAGCTTTGCAGGCACACCTAAATTTTGCACATCTATCTGCAAGTGTTCTTTAAAGCTATACAGAGAAGATGCGCCTGCTGTGCTTGGTGATAGCAAATTACACTCTACGATAGTTCTGGGAAAATACAAATATTTGAACACATCAAATGTGATGAGAATGATGATGATGTGTTTTGAAAGGGTCATATGCATTTAATCCCCATTCCTAGTATCATGTCAAATCAATATTTTATCGTTGCACAATCAGCTGGAAAGACACGATTGTTATTATTGATTGATATTATCAAAGTTCAAAGCCATGTGAAGCATATTAATACTCCAGTAACCTACATTCAAATCAATTTTTCATGCAGTTTTGATTCCGGCCAGCATTGATTGTCCCTGGCCTTACACAGTGCAGAACAGTACATGTCCATGAGCAGGCCTGTTGAAGGGAAATATGTTTGTATACATGATTTTTAGGAAAATGATAGTGTTATGTATTTAGTTACTGACCTACTCTAACATTACGCGTCCTACGCATACAACATATACAATATCTCTGTGCAGTAATATACTGTATACCGTAAATACAGCTTAACGTTCATTCAGAATGAAGCTATACATACAGAACAACAAGTTGCCTAGTGCTAACAGTAACACCAAATATATTTTGATTTTATTTATTTGCACATAAAAAGAAAGTACAGAAAGTAAAGTTAAAAGATAACATATAAACACCGTGCGGGAGAGAGGGAGAAGCCAAACAGGCTTATACAGGCCCTTCTCCTAACAAATACGATTGAAATATGAGACAGATGATAAAAAATTATAGATAAGTAACAATTAAATGATTAACAACAAAGAAATATAGTAACTATTATGACATAAATGGAGCTATCTAATAGGCTAATAACAAATCAATTACAGTGCGATATATCGATAACAAATCATAGGTGCATAAAACATTACATGTAACTCTGAACTTTATGGTAGCAACGGTCATTTTTATATAGTTTTAAAACTTTTATTCTGCATTCTGTGAAACACCATTTCCAGCAAATCTCTATGTAGTATGTGATTAAATTAGTCAATATTCAATTCTAGAGCCTTATTTACAAGACCTATATTTAGTATGCAAGTCTGAAGTATGTATGACAGCATAATGTATGACATTGTATCATTGTTGTCACCTGTCAGACATATAAAGTATTAGGGCAGTTAGTTAGGATATGGTGTCATCTAGCATGTAAAGAGTTATATATAAATGACTGTTTAGGTGTGATATGGACCAGACCACTAACAGTGTAGAGGGGGGGGGGTGGCATCTGGTAATGTTCTGAGGTCGTTGACCCCTCATGACAGCATGACCTTCCAAATCATGACCCACTTTCTGAGACAAAATTTTCACTTCAATCTAGTGACAAAATCTCAAATTATACGTTATCAGAAATATTATCTTATGATGATAAACAGTGTTAGATGATTTGGATGCTAATCCCAAGGTTTAAGTAGATAGAGATGGGGCGGTGTAGGGTTTTGTGAGTGAGTGCTGTAGAGATGTAGATGTGTGACCTATTTATAATGTATGGTAGAAGTGTAACGTATTACATTACTGTAAATTAATCTGGTAAGTGGCTGAGAAAACCTAACGTTATAGTCAGTGTACAAAATACTTTTCTGAGCCAGGTTGCACAGTGTGCAACCTGGGGCAAAAACTAGGTTGCACAACTGAATTTCAAGTTGCACCACCTACAATTCTTTAATTTCTGAAAAAAAGGTACAATACATACATACATAATAACCTTTTACTATCATATTCGGCAATTACTGACATGTTTGGCTGATATGAAATGGAGCTGTCTTGGTCCATTTATTTCTTCCAAGTAAATTGACAACAAAATCAAGTTCTGAGGCACAAAATCTAAATTGCACCCTGTGCAACTTGAGTTTAGAAGTAAGTTGCACCAAGCAAAAAGTGGTTGCAATGTGCAAGTGTGCAAGTGGGTATTTTGCACGCTGATAGTACTGGATTCAGACATGCTAGGTACTGGGATAGTATAACTATAATATGTTATTTTTGAGAAATACATAATGATATTTTAGTATAGAGGGAAAATGTGCACTTTCACAATCTAAATGACTTATGAAACATTACCAGTAACCAGTAACCATGTAAAATAGTGAGATGTCATGGTGAGTTTTACTAGGTCAAAGGACAGTGGTACAGTGGAGATACATCTGCATGAATGAATGAATGATTGAATGATTGGTTGACTGACCGGTATATCGTGTTGTCCTATGCACTGCAATTCTAAATCTTGTGGTACCTCCAACACAGTACTAGAACACAGCCCAGTGTCTCCCCCTAGATACTTGTGTTAAAAGATGCAGAGATGTATACAAGTTTTTACAATATTCCAAACATGCTGATATATTATATATAACATGTTGTACCTTGTTGCAGGTGAGAAAAGGTAGGTGACACTAACACAGGTTATCCCACTAACAGCAGGACAGGTGTGCGACAGTCTCCGTGACGACGACACAGGAGATTTTCCTGCTACGGGGCACAGGTGTGCGTCTGCAAGGTGCCTGCTACATGTCTTACACATGTGATGGTTTCACTTCTGCAAGGAACATGTGCTTAACTTTCAGGGTGTCATATCTATATCGTATCGGTCCAGACATTAATACATCTTGCATGATTTAGATGTCTCATATTTCTGTCTAATGTCTCCAAGGAACATGTGCCTGTTTCAGGGTGTCATATCTATATCCTATAGTATCGGTCCAGACATTAATACATCTTGCATGAGTTTAATGTGTCATATTTCTGTCTGATGTCTCCAAGGAACATGTGCTTATTTCACGGTGTCATATCCATATCCTATGGTACCAGACATTAATACATCTTGCATGAGTTTGATGTGTCATATTTCTGTCTAATGTCTCCAAGGAACATGTGCCTGTTTCAGGGTCAAATATTTATATCCTGTGGGTCTAGAGGTCTTGTATGTCCTACCTGTCTTACATATCTTTCTGTGTCATGTCCCTAAGGAACAATTACCCACACTTCTTTATGTAATCAATCACCGCAAACTCATGATAGAGCTCCACTGCCTGATGTTATAATATGGTCCAGATTTTATCAGTTCTGTACATTGCCCTGTTGTAACAACATGATGAGAAGTTAACTGTGAAGAGAGATAGAAATGTTGCGGCTTGCCTGGCGTGCATGCTACTGGAAAGGGTTGCAGTTTTTATTGTCCATTGTAAGCGGTAAGTCCATTGTACTTGATATATACTTGATAATGACCCATTGCAAGCCTTGACAAAATTCCCTTGCCTAAATGTTGACATGATCCATTTTCTTCTCAGTCCTTTCATGCCATCATGAGAAGTTTGCTGTGTGAATAGTCGTATAGAACATCACATGTTAGATAACGTGAAGAGTTGTAGAACATGACATCACAAGTTATATAACAGACACTCCCAGTATTGATCCTCTAGTTTCCTCCATCACTCCATCCATACTTCACCTCTGGGCACAGTTGGATGGGGCATAAGTCTACATGTAGTGGTGTTCACAGGTTAGAGTCAACCTTTATATAGCCTCTCGAGCACATGTGGCTCACTGTGGTGTAGTGGTTAACTGTCCAGCCTTTCTATCACAGGGTCAAGTTAGTCTTCAGTGCTTTGGACTGGATGTTATAATCTGTTGATCCTATATATTTATAACAGTGCATAGTCTGTGTATATTCTTATTGCAAAGATATCTTTTCATACTGATTACAGATTAGATATGATAATTTGGAGGAAACATAGTATTTGCAGGAAATATTAAAGGCTGTATGTAGAAGCATTAAGTTCCAGTAAAATCTTTTTTACAAGCTCATGTTCACTACATTATACATATTTATCACTAGATAATTGATACAAACCTCATATTTACTACATTATATATATTTATTGCTAGAGAGTTTGTACAACTTCATGGACACTACATTATACATATTTATCGCTAGATAATTAGTACAAACCTCATATTTACTACATTATATATATTTATTGCTAGAGAGTTTGTACAACTTCATGGTCACTACATTATACATATTTATCGCTAGATAATTAGTACAAACTTCATGTTCACTACATTATACATATTTATCACTAGGTAATTAGGACAAACCTCATGTTCACTACATTATATATATTTATCGCTAGAGAGTTTGTACAACTTCATGGTCACTACATTATACATATTTATCGCTAGATAATTAGTACAAACCTCATATTTACTATATTATACATATTTATCACCAGATAATTAGTTCAAACCTCATGTTCACTACATTATATATATTTATCGCTAGAGAGTTTGTACAACTTCATGGTCACTACATTATACATATTTATCGCTAGATAATTAGTACAAACCTCATATTTACTATATTATACATATTTATCACCAGATAATTAGTTCAAACCTCATGTTCACTACATTATATATATTTATCGCTAGAGAGTTTGTACAACTTCATGGTCACTACATTATACATATTTATCGCTAGATAATTAGTACAAACCTCATATTTACTATATTATACATATTTATCACCAGATAATTAGTTCAAACCTCATGTTCACTACATTATACATATTTATCGCTAGAGAGTTTGTACATACTTCATGTTCACTACATTATACATATTTATCACAGTGGTGATAATCCCCAGTAGTTGTGACAGGTGTGAAGGGAACAATGGCAGGCTCAGGCCCAGCCACCAGCTCAATTATGGTGTTAACAAAACCCATTCAGATTCATAATAGCACCCCCCTCCCCCTTCCACTGGGAGCCATACACAGAACATGGTACCCCCCTCCCCCCTTCCACTGGGAGCTGTACACATAAGATCTCAGAACACAGTTTTTCGCCTATAGGGATTTACATGGTTAAGGACCCCAAAGTGAGGTGGTTTCGACGACTCAAAACCTGTAGTAGTGTGCAGATACAACTTACAAGAATTTAGTATGTTGAAGTCGAGGGTACAACCTACAAAATATCTGAAAATGAGCAAAGATTTGCCTGCTCGTTTTTCTATAAAAGACACTTTGATTTGACCCCCAGTGGAGGTCATGGAACTGCATGCGGCGAATAGGAAGAGGCGGTAACAGTATCAGGGCGTAAATTCCCGCCGGCCAAAGAAGCAACGTAATCCAACTTATACAGTATCAATACTGATGTATTCCTCTACCATTCACCAGTTTCCACATCACTGTTGTGTACGAAAGAATAGCTACAGCCTTTACAAGTACTGCAGTGCACTATTTTAACTTCTTTTGGGGACGGGGGTCGTGGATAAATACTGTGTTCTGAGACCATAACATGGTACCCCCCTCCCACTACCCAGAACATGGTACCCCCCTCCCACTACCCAGAACATGTCAGACTTCAGTAGTGAGGTAGTTTGCTGTGCTGGGTTCCCTCAGTCTGTATATACCAGCATGTCTGGATGTTTATGGTGTCATGTACATGGTACCTGCAGGTTTGATGTACACTTATAGGCCAGAGGGTTGCCCGTTTCTTTGCCAAACTCCGCTGGGACATGTTAACAGTTATATTTATAGAGGCATGCTGGATTTCTTTCACCTGGCACAGGATTTGCAGTCTGTTTCAAAACCCATTCAGATTCATGCTACACCCCCCTCCCCCTTCCACTGCCGTACACATAACATGGTAGCCCCCTCCCACCACACAGAACATTTCTGGATGTTTATGGTGTCATGTAGGTGGTACCTGCAGGTTTGATGTACACTTATAGGTCAGAGGGTCGCCCGTTTCCTTGCCAAACTCTCCCGGGACATAAGAAGCATGCTGGATTTCTTTCATCTGGCATAGGATTTGCAGTCTGATTGTTTCTGATAGTCTAGTGTAGTATGTGATATCAATCAATCAATCAATCAATCAATCAATCAATCAATCAATCAATCGTTTGCTTGCATCATAGGTTATAGTACTGGTTGTATTTTGAGAGGTTTCAGTTTGATTTTCACATTAATTGTTGTGGTCTACTACTAGAGTTTTTCCTACTTGGGTCATAGGTCAGGGTCATGTTGAAGGTCAAAAGTCACTTCCTATCTAGATCTGGGATGATGATTTTTCCCTAATAAATTATGGTAGATATAACATAAGTGTATCAGCTGTTATGACTGATGGAGTGTTATAATGTGTGGTTTAATGATGTTAACTCCTGTCAGTATAGTCATTGTCCCAGGGAGGGTCCTACCTTGTAAATCCCTGCAGTTCTGAGGTATTTATTGCACCAGGTGTTCACCATGTAGTAACTGCCTTCATAAATCCCTGTGCTGAGGTGACATGTGCTGCAGTTGAGCTGTAAAAGTGAATAGATGTGGGAAACAGGCAAGAAAATATGGTGGAAAGAACAAAGACACAGCAGGAAGAATTTACTACCAGGCAAAGGTGTTTTTTTTGTGAATCATTCAGTCTATAACTCAATAGGAGAACATACAGAGGAAAAAGTGACACCTTTTCTTCAGGTTATTGTTACCTTTGCCAAGGTTATATTTGAAGATTTAAGTCGTTTGTCAGGATTACATTTGTTCTTAGAATGACAAGATTTGTAGCCTAGGAAACTAAAATCGTCCTGCAATTAGACAACACATTTTATTCTGTTTTCTGCTTGCTTAGCTTGCTTGCTTAAGGCAAGTTCTTCCGGTGTCCAGTTTTCTGCAATGATATTATTAATATCAATTTGGAGATTTAGGACCTTGAGAGATGGAACACTGGTGCTGGTGTTCTCATTGATGAGGAAAAACAACAACATGGTAAGGTGTTTGATACCTGCACATGTCTGGAGGACACACTGCAGATGTACTTTCACCGTCCTGTGATGTTTCAAGATCAAACAGTTGAGAAACATTTATCATAACTTGGGTCTAAAACCAAGCCAGAAGGCTATTTGCAAACAATCAAAACAGTCCTACATAACCTCAAACATTTGACATTTCCAAACTCTACCCAGTTGATATTATTGCCTTGATGTCTAACCTTCATCAGTGTAACGTGTGTATACTCAACACTTGAAATAACAGGAAGGAAAATGAAACATATAAATGAGTTAGAACCAAAAGGGAAAATGGCAACTGTCTGAATCTATTTCTACGTCAGCTATTGATGCACGCTTAAGAGGCCATCACCACATCGCCATGGAAACCTGTTGATGTGATGATGACATCAGTCCTGCCAGAGTTGATTCTCCTTTTATCACTTAATCATGTTAGGAGAGGAGAGATGCGGTTGCCATGGTAACAGAAACAGCCTGTGGCACATGGCAACATGTCAGGGAATGATGATGATACTTTTTGTGTCGGCAGTTTCTGAAAGTGGGATGATTTTTGTGAATGTTGGGATGTGACTTTTGATAGATTCTCACACAGTTTTGCAGAAAGCTGAAATATAGAATTTGGAATCTGGTTATAGAAACTTGTATGTTTTGAATGAATTTTCATTATTTCCTATCTTAAACTTTAAAGAGTAACAAATTGAATTTGTGTCCCTAGCAGCTTTTCTAGAACTGCAGGAGTAGTTTCTGTTAATTGTTTGTGGGCATTGTTAAAAAGATTGTGAGAAGTAATTCCAAACTCCTGGTGAGTTTTGTTAATCCTTTCCTAGCTGCTGTAGCCTTTTGTTGGTAGTTAATCAGTATGTAAAAGGTTAAACAAACCAGCAGGACATGTAATATGATATCTTGTCCAGGGCTAACCTGTAATATGATAGCCTGTCCAAGGCTAACCTGTAATATGATATCCTATCCAAGGCTATGGCTGGTTTGTAGGTTCTGCAATCTGCCTCTGCCCCAGCTAAGTAAACACATGTATGATACACAAGGTCAGCAGGGTTAGTGTAACGTTTGGTCAGAGATGTGGAAGGTGATAGCATTAGGCCACTCTAATTAAAGTTGTTGGTTCTTGGATTTACAAAATGTAAGACAAAGTAGAACTTTTTTCTATTTTGTACGTTGTCATCCTCAGTGGAAGCAAAGAATGATGTAACTTGTTACTGGGTGTACGAATACTGTTGGCAAGTTTCACATGGTGGAACTATCAGATTTGTCTTGCATTTTAAATGATATTTTATATGATATATATATATAGAGAGAGAGAGAGAACATGTTCTTTTGTAATGGTCCTGTATCAGGATATTCTTAGGAACTTGTTGTTATTGTCATTAAAAAAATAGGACATTTCCTTTGCATGAGAAAATTTGAGGGCCTGTATCATACAGAGTAGAGGAGAAGGCTTGAGTGATCAGTGGCAGGTGTCAGTCAGAACAGGTGGAGGGCCGATTCAGCACAGATTATCCCTGTACATGTATAGCACATGATACAATGATTTTATATGTAGGGAGGGGAACATTCATCAATCATGATCAAAAGGAATGAAGTCAACATCTCCTTTCCCCAGGGGCGATAGTCGATGATGATGATATGATGATGTATACTTATGTTAGAGGTTTTTGAACATTCATGACACACTTATATTTGATCATGGGTTTCCTCTCTTCATTAATTTGTTAGCAGTGTTGTAGGTTTGGGAGGTTTGTAGTCAGACATGTCAGAACAGAAAGTGATGTTCATATATTATCCTGATGTCACTGGGGATGGTTGAATGATGATGGCTGAGGTTTGACGGATTTGTGCCCTACATTTTCCCTTTTCATGATGTTGAAGCTGTCCCATTGGACTCTTTTTCTGGGACAGTAGAAGACGAATGATCCCATCTTTTCTGTATTGTCTGGGTTTTGGGACCTAAAAATTAGGGGCTTCTCAAACCAAAAATTCAGGTAACAGATGTAAAATCATATAATGGGGTCACATTTTTCTGCCTAAGAATTTCTCAATGCACAACTTAATTTTTTAACGCGCAGATTTTTAACTCGCGCGCAGATTTTTAACACGCAGAAAACCCGTTCCCAGTTTTCTTTCTGTCTGTAACGGTGGAAAGATTAGGATGGAATTTACTGGCCTCCTTAAAAAGCTTTCTTTCATGATCGTAAAAGGGACAGGTAGAGATGAAATGAGTATCACCTATGACAGATGTCCTGCCCCACCCAGCAGCTACACTCCATCCTTAACATTCAGGACTCCCTGACCTTGACCTTTGCCCTCCCAGCACCATTCCTGGGACATCCCATAATATTTTACGATCCCCATCCATCGCTGCCATGGCAACGGTGTGACAGCAGTATTGATTGGCGGTTAAGCAGACAACAGCGTAAGATCGTACCCTACTTGTTATTCACAAGCAGCAGGGCTGGAAATGTGCCTTACTGCATACCTTCGTAGGTGACATTCAAAATTACCTAACTACAGGAATTTGACCTGCAACAGTCATTTTCTTTGCTTTTCACTCCTTCAAAATCAATATTAAATTGTCCATAATGGTATTTTAAATCTTGTAGTCCCCTGTATTGAAGGTAACTAGTATGAAGAATGGTAGGCCTCTTACAGTAACTACCAGCATATATCACCCAAGTGGTTTGATCTGGACCAGTGCAGGTTAGATAGACATCAGAAATACCTACACAGCTCCTGTATTATATAATTACCCGTATTGTAAAGGTGGGGTTTCCATCCCTGTGTGCTGCGATATCGTTATGATAATTACCTGTGGTGTAATGTTTGGATTTTGATCCCTGCGTGCTGGGATATTGTTATGATAATTATCCAGGTTTGATGTGGACCAGTACAGGTTAGATAGATAACAGAAATACCTGCATAGCTCCTGTATTACCTGTATAGTGAAGGTGGAATTTCCATCCCTACTGCTGGGATATCGTTATAATAATTACCTGTGGTGTAATGTTGGGATTTTGATCCCTGCGTGCTGGATATCGTTATGATAATTACCCAGAGTCAGGACCAGACCTTAACGAGGAGGTGGGAGGAGGTGATGTCTGACGGAGAGGCTCCCATCAAGGTCGAGGAATGGTAGATGAAGGTCGTGAGGAAACCTAATCATGAGGACAAGGATGGGATGTTATCTTCTCCCGGCTCCCTCAGGTGCGTCCCCAAGGTTTGTGTCTTGAGACGTCTTAAGGTTCCAGTCCGATTCCTTATCACTAAGTGGTCCATTTATTTTTCTTTTCATGTGTATGGGAAGGTCAAGGTATTGTTTTTACTCTTCCAGATAAAACTGAAAATTATTATAGCTGATGTATGCAAGGATAATATTTGTTCCATAGGTTATGGTTATGGTGACATGCAAGCTAATATTTTCTCCATGTTATTTTGATGATTGTGACTAAATGGGCCATTTATCATCCTGAAGGGTTATTTATATAATTTCAGCATTAGAAATTATGGTCCATGTCTGCTATGATGATAGCTATAAGCTACAGTTTATTTGGTGATAATATCTTTTATGAGGGTTACAACAGAATTAGGTTTATGAGAGTAGTGAGAAATTACACAGTAGAGATTACATGATTTAGCATGTAAACATTACCAGTTACAGCCTGTTCCAGCCGAGAGATTTTCCTGGTTTACGTACTATATACTGTGTGATGTATGTTACAGGGTCTTTACTTATAATGTGTAAAGCTAACATGATGACAAGCATGTAAACATTACCAGTTACGGCTTGTTCCAGTTGAGAGATGTCCTTAGTTAACCTGCTATGTAATATAATAGTATAATGTATATGAAGAAAGGGTCTTTACTTATAGTGTATAAAGCTGACTTGATGGCAAGCTTGTAGACATTACCAGTTCTAGCTTGTTCCACTTATGTCATGAGATTTTCTGTGGTTGAACATGTAGGATGTATGTAGAAGGGGCTGCAGTGATGTCGTATAAAGCTGGAGTGTTATGATTTTGGTATGATTACACTGGGATATGATATGATGTTATAATGATGATGTCTCAATTGTACATCTAGTATCAACTGACTCTCATAATTCCATAATACGCCCACATGAAAGAAACGTTGTCATAGAGGCCTCAACATTGACTTGAATACCTAAATATCTGAAGTGTATGCACCTTAGGATTACTGAAGTTACATTGCTACATCTCTTTAGTTTAGATTCATGAGCAAAATGTATTTTTCTCATGTGGCTGTATTGTTGTCTGTTTATCGTCAAGCACTATGGCCCATACGGACAAACAATTGACAGTACATTTAAAAAAACAATAATCTACTACTTAAAATCAAAATACAGGATTCACACTGTATCTCGTGTACGTGGTCTATGTACAACGTGTCAGTAGTTATGCCAGAACTTTACTTGTGGTAACAACATCAGAGTATGATACTTAATAGCACTCTAACAATATCGTTCTCAGTTATCGTTCTCAGACGATGTATTGTAGCATTTAGTTGAATTCTGAGAGTTGATGTTATAGATAAAAGTGTCCCTCCTTGTGTGACCAACCAGACCAACATAGTGCTGTTATACTGGCAAACATCTGAGCTGGATCTATTAATCGGTATGACTTACATGTATAATCTGCAAATGTCAGCATTTTACACTGACAAGATCTACAACATTGTTCACAGAGGATAGGGTATAGATTGACTGGGTCTATTTTATGTATTTGGTTCTATTACTATTGTCTTTCTGTTGCGTGGACAGACGTTTCAGTGATTTGTGTTGTTTTCATAAACCTATTCATAGCTATATTGCATGATGCCAGAAAATTTGTGGAAGAATGGCTGTTCAGTGAGCTTAAATGGTTCAATATGATTTTCATCTTTTCATCCATCTTAGATTGGTCACTTGGAATTTCGGTTAATGTTTTCAAGTGTCAAAAATGTCTTCAACCTGCGGGTACGTAATGTCAATAGTAAACACGGACTAAGATGGATCCAGAAGATTGCATGTTATTCCAAGCACAATTTGTAGATGTTAGAAACATTTTCGGGTTGTTACGCCCCTGCAAGGTGATAACAGTGACTGATAACGTTGTCATGATAAGTGATGTATAATCCAGCCACGAGAGCCATCTAGCGAAGTTGATACAAACATCAGCACTTCCAGCTAGGCTAACTTTAGGCACTGCTTCCCAGCGCCATCTATTGGTTCCTGACAGTACTGCAGCATAAGTGTCTGGCTTGTTGCCAGATAGAGTGCAGTCCATCAGTGCTGCAGCATTGCTCATGACAATGTAGCATTGATATAATAAACATCAGCATCTCTACTCAGATTGACTCTAGGCACTGCTTCCCAGTGCCATCTGTAGGTTCCTG
>NC_049983.1:27367851-27372982 GCF_000003815.2 Branchiostoma floridae
TTTTTCGCCTCTTTCCACAGTGAGTAGAGGAGAAAGATGACGTAAATAATTTCCAGCAAGACGTAGATGTACCCGATTGTACCTGGCTGTTGATGAAGCCGGAAGGTGTGCAGGTGACGATGGGAGAAAACTCCGGACATCTCGGTAAATTCAAACACTACCGTCACTGAAGTGAACATATCCAGGTTTCCGTTGTAGACGAATTGTTCCACAATGACGGCCCTTGTTCGCTTGTCAATCCAGCGGTTGGACTTCAGGTCTGCTAGGATGCCGCGCATCTCGTCTGCTGAATCTCCTAGGTCCAGACTGAAGCCGTCTCCCCAGTAGTGCGATTTTACACCAAAGACGGGTTTGATGGTGTAACCGCTGGGGCGGTGGCGCCATCCAGAGGTTTCTGACTCCACCTCCGACACATTCGTGACCCTTTTCCATCCCTTCTGAAACACTCCGGTCTCCTTCGTGTTTTCACCATACGCTGCCGTACACTTATCGAACATGTGTTGCATTGTCGCAGGCACTACGCACAGCCCTGGGATTGAAGAAGGAGGGAAGTCAAAGAAAATAGCTAAAGATGTAATCGCCTTTCATACACTCCGTTAGTTTTACGCAAGTCGCGTTGAAACAATTGATAAAAGTTGTGCAGTCTTAAGTCAATAGTTACGAATGTTTATTTTTAGCCCTTCGTAAAAAGCATTTCAACCAACCTGGCTTTACTCGGGCTTGAATCAGGATGGGTGGGGAGACCAGGACCGACTGCATGTCGGCTGTGAAGACCTTCTCCCACCAGCGGGGCTTGTCGTCATTGTAAGAAGTCTCCGGGTAGAAGCTCTGCAGAGCGGTCTCGTTCAGCCAGGGCCAGAGGGCAGAAGGCTCGGTCACCTGGAAGGATAGAATATGTGGATATACTATATAGTATTCATAAACCATTGACATATTCTACATATGGTTTGCTTCTCAATAAAAGACTACATCAGATGATAAAAGATAAGATCAGAATTTTTTTCATTTTCAGAAGCTGCATGAAACTTGAAAATATCAGCAATGTTTTTAATGACTCTGATGACAGTGAGTGCTAACGTATGCATGTCGTTATGCACACCCTTTCGAAAATGCTGCGTATAAAGGAACGCAGTGATGCACTCGCCTCGTCGATGGACTGCACGAAGTTTTCTGCTGCGCTCTGTGTCTGATGGAAGGCCGTGTTGGTGTTGTGGTGTCCGTTAATGATGGTCAAGGCAAGCAGGAGGCGAGCACAAGACAGGATGATGTCCCAAAGGAGCTTTCCGATTCGCCTGTCTCTATTCCGCTTCCGTTGCGCTTCGTTAACGTTTGCAAGGGACATCTGAGACAGTCTTTCCATTTTCTTCTTTACCCGGAATCGACCACCTTTGTTGAAAGTAAACATAAAATCAATCAGTAATTACGTAAAGATATAGAACGCAGAACAATCGGAACACAAATGTCGTATCCTTAGATAATAACGTAACAAATAATAACTGTAAGAAGTTTTGCGGCTTTACATCAAATTTTTAATGACTCACTGTCAAACTCCTTCTGCTTTATTGACGCCACAGTAGTGTCCTGCAGGACAACTTTATCCGCTTCATTTTCAAAAATCATCTTCAAGGTATGTTTTTGGAAAACGGATGAAAAGACGATCGCCAGAACCAAGACCTGTAACATTATGTGACAATTTTGAGGTTATTTTATATACATTAGTATTGTACAAATCTTGATTTGACATTTATATACAATTAGACAACCAATGCTTCCAGATCTATGGATGAACATGTATCCATCACAATCCCCAACGTTTTAATTACATGCAAAGACGATGGTACTGTACTTAATTTGCTTCTGTTTCAAAGGAATTAAGATTTGAAACAGCAGAGCATGACAAGACATTTCGGCACAAACCTTCACTGGTTGCAGAAGAAATATGTCCGCCAGAAAAGTGGTGAAGAACGCAGAAAGCCATCTCTCGGACTTGTCCTTGCCCCACTCCAGACTGTACAGCACGGTGAAGACAGATGACCCCACGGCAGACAGCACCACTAGCACCCAGGCCACGTACTTGCACCAGTGTGGCAGGCCCTTGGTTGGTTCTTGCTGCGTGGGTGCCTCAGCTGGTCCGGCTGTCTCCGCGTCCCTGTCCGGACGACCGCCCTTGCTGTTCCGTCGGCTGTACTGGAACAGCACAACGATGGCCATGACGACAGGAAGGCAGGTGATGCTGGTCATGATTCCCGTGTAAACTGTGTTCAAGGTGAAGGAGAACGGCCCCAGGCTGACGGCCTGCACAACTTGGGTTGCGTTTTCATCGCTCAGCCACATGGCGCTGGCCACCATGGACAAGGTGAGGAAACTCAGGCAGCAGCCAAGCCTCTCGATGCGGGTGAACTTGCTTCCTGTAATGAACAGTTTCTGGTCATATGCAACGATAAGTAAAAGAATTTGAAAATCTGTCTACAGTTGTTTACTGTATTTTCAGGAACAAAAAAGTTGACTATAATCATAAAGATTTCATGCATAGAAGAACTATCTCTATGCTTTTTTCCTAATGCACTATTGCTGCACTGGCTGAGGAACGTCAGTTATGGATAGAAACTTGGAATTGGTTGCTTCGCAGTCATCTGATGATAATTCGGATTCTCCTGTGAATTTTTCGCCAGATGAGCAGGAAAACTAGCAGAACTACATCTGTCCTATAGACACCTAGCTCCTCATTTCAACTTGTAGGAATCCTTCAGCAAGTGATATACGGATGGATCTAATATGTAGTAAATATTCAAAGTTTACCTGTAGGCATGATAGCGACGGAAAAAAAGAGGTGCTCCTCTACAAGATTGCTCCGCAGACTTGCCGGGAACAGAAACCCGAAGGATCGCAGGTCCTGCTCAGTGGCGACAGGAAAGGTCTTCGCGACCTGTCCGTCCCCGCGGTCGGCTGCCAGCCACTCATCGCAGAAGAAGTAGAACCTGTTGTTCCATGATTTAATAGCAAAATAACTTGACAAAGGTCAGGAATAGGGATTGTTTAAAGCTAGTGAAGTATGAAACGGAGAAAGTCTAAAGTTTGATTATTAGGACGGAAGGTTTATATTATTTTAATCACTTATAATTTAAGATGTGCAAGCTGAACCTTTGGCACCATCCGTCAAACAGAACCTAATTGCTTTCGTGTCTGTTCTTCGCCAGGATACAGAATGATATCTTTTCAAAATATCAAATCTAAATTTATCACAATACTAAACATAATGTGTATACCCTTTCTCAGTCTTGCACTTTATAGATGCGATTGAATTGACAAATCTAAGCAGCCAAAGAACTCACAGTTTGCCTGTGGTGAGATCCTGCACTGCTGCTCTGTCCACGTTCCACGATGCACGGCTCCCCTCCCCACTGTTGTCGTGCATGAGCTGCAGCAGCCCCACGTTACCCAGCTGTTCTGCTGTGCTGAAGTTCAGCGTCACCTGGCTGCCTTGGTTGAAAACCTAAACAGCAACATTCGACCTGTTAGGATCTACTTTCATACGGAATAAAATGGACACTAGTAAATTTAATGCCTGACCTTCTCCGTGATGCTGACCACTCTCACCCCGGAGGTGGCTTCATCTCCACACAGGTTGAAGGAAACGGTGGACTCTGTCCCGGCATGCTTAGCGGTGCCTGTCCAAAGGTGCAGGCGGTACCGGAAATCATTCTGCAGGTCATCCAGTGTGATGGAAGAGTTTTTCTGTAAGAATGAAAAAATGGAATATTGATAAAATATATCTAAAAAATTCAGAACACGCGACAAAGTTCCAAGTTGTTTATGAAATTGAGTCATTGTCGATTATGCCCATTTACCTTCCTCTTTAATCTAGGGTCAATAATCTTTATTATGAGCAACGCGAGCAAAAACAGGCAGTCCACCACGAAGATGGTTGTCAACACCGCGCCGTTGTTACGTAAATCACTAAGCGTTAAAGCCCCGAAGTCCACTCTGTTAGGTGGTGTGGCGAAGTCACTTCCGAACGCCGTCAGATGGTTGCAGTGGCAGATAATGTTGTTAATCGTGGACTGGTTGCTAATCTGAAGGGTAGACAGAAATGTTACATTTTTGTCGATAAAAACGACTAATCCAAATAAATGTTTAGAAATGTTAAATGTACTCTTAACCATATTGTCATTATGCTAATTAGTACTCCGAATATGTTGACACACTACATGTTAAACCAGTTTTGGTAATTATTGGAATAATCAATCATCAATGAAATGATTACGTAATTCGATTATAATCGTATAAGATATCATTCACTATTATTAGTTGATGAAATGGTAACAAAACCCTGCATGTTTGGCAATATAATATGGCCGTTGTACACACCGTGCAGCCTTCCGGCCTCCAGGCGTCCTGGGTCTCGCTCCAGAAGACGCAGCTCAGATGGGCCCACTGGATCTGGTAGGCGTAGAAGGAGTCTGAGAGTACACGATTTTCTTCTGTTTGCTCATTGACGTCACACTGTGTCGCCGGTCCTGAAGAAAAGAAGACAATCTCTACTTCATAAGAAACATACTTTATTTCATTCCAGGACTCAAGCCGACTTATGTGATAGCGTATAACATATACTTTCGACAGGGGTAGAACATAATATTTCTTAAATTTTTTTTTCACGGTTTAAGACCAAAAGGCACCGGAGAAGACACTGGAGAAAATCGATATAAAAGCATAGTTTCGTCTGCTACACACCTTTACTTTATTCAGTCTTTCAAATCAAGAGACCTTTATTTCTGTCATGGTGATCATAATTTGAAAACAGAATGGCTCACCTAGAATTTGGACTTTGACGTAGTGATCCACTGGATCTTCAACTCCTTTGATGAACATCCTTGCCTCCGTCTTGTCCATGCCGTGTCCATCCCCACCCAGAGTTTCCATCAGGGAACACTCCTCGGGAATAACGTACGTCTCCATGGACACGTCGTAGTTTTGGTCATCAGGGCGGCCGCCGTACCTGCCCCACACGCCGTAGACCACGCTTGTGTTCAGCGGGGTGATTGTGACCAGGAATGCTTCTGCGGTGCTGTTGAGTTTCAGTAAATGGTAGGCAGAACTTCGGTTTCCTGGGAGAGGGTAGGTGATGATTTTG
>NC_049983.1:27373121-27393095 GCF_000003815.2 Branchiostoma floridae
CCCAAGTGAATGGGTTTTGCTGATACTGAGTCAACTGAAAGCAATGGAATTTTGGTTATCCGTTTAGATTAACATTGGAGGTCTGTACCTGTCTCCCAAAAGCAGATTCTTTTTTCATTGGTTGCCGTTCCCACTAGAAGAAGATTGAAGACAACATTCTAAGCGTTGGCAATTTACAAAAATATGGTATTATTCAAGGAAATGCTAAAGCCGTGATGTTAGTCGAGGTGTTCACCTCACCTTTTTCATGCAGATGATTAGAACGAGATGAAAAGGGATGTTCTAACAACACCCTTTCTGGAAGTCTAAAGGATGAAAAGATCGTTAGCTGATGCAGACATAAGGGGTAGGAAGGGAGGAATGATACCTTAACGGTAACGTTGTGAGGTGGATGTTCCGGGAAAAGTGCAGTTTGGGATGGGAACTGGACTCCTCCCCCATCCTCCGTCTGCACCACCTGGCCCCCAGACATGGACCCCCGGATCTTCTGTGCTTTCAGAGTAACACCACTTCTCTTGATAGTTACCGGCGGGGCTCCAAGTCTCATGATGTCGGTAATGGTGTTTGACAGATCATCCAGGACCTGGCGGCTTTTCTGGACAATTATTTCCTTCTAATAGAAAACATGGTATTGCAGACACCAGTTTTGGAAATACAACGCAAAAGAAATACTAATTTAGCACTGATCTAGCAACACAATCTTACGGTCATTGGCCAAAGTTTTCAGAGCTAGCACGCGTATTAAGCGTATATCTGTGAAACTGTGCATTATTTGAGATAGAAAAAGACGTTAAATGCATCGTAGAGGTACCAACTTTGACATACAAGGAGTGTAAAAGTAATCATAGTTCAGAAAGGAAAGCTTAGCCTTGAGTAAACACCAACGGCCCATTTTCACCTCCGCTCGCTGTTCTTCCTCCTCTTGTTTCGCCTTTTGAGCGCGCTCCTCTGGAGAGACATGATCGTCCTCTACTGCATCGAATTGTACATTCCCGTCATTCGCTTCTGCATCATCCTCAGGTTCATGAAGCAGAGAAGCGATGGACTCCACCAGAGCTAGAAACGAAACCGGGAATACTTTCATCAGGCTGGGAATATCTTGATAACAAAGTATACTGTCACAAAATATAACAATGAAGACAATTATGGATCATGTCTTGAGAATTTGATACACTGATGGCATCACTGATGTCCACGTTCAAGGATCAAGATTTCACACGTCAGAAACTTTACACAATGCCACTCTAACGCGGCTTCCAAATGAACATGAAGGGCTGTTTAAAAAGCAAGAAGCATTACAAACATACTCTACTTGGGTTGGAAGAAGAACCTGGCAAACTTTTAAACAAGGCAGAAACATTACAAGCTACCAATGACTTTTACCAAAACTACCAAATGAATCGCAAAAGCTGTTAGAAACAGAAGTTAGAAACGGTCTCCACACAGGTTATAGGTGCTTTAAAATCGTATTTTATTGCATGATTTTTTAATTCCATATTTGCAACAATTTCAAAGTAACGCATAGATTTTTTTCTAAAGCCTTGTTTAGAGAATGTTGACTTGTTGAGAGCTATTTTCTATCTATTTATGATGATGACATAATGTGAGAACAAAACTATAGCGTGTGACCATAGCTAAGTGGTACACTAAATGAGCATAGCAACGCGTTCTCAAACATCTTTCTGTGCGTCCTAAGGAATGCAAGAGAATAGCCGCACACTGTAGACCTGATACGCTCTGAGGAAATCAAGCGAATAGCTTCACACTGGAGACTCCATGTATTCGGTACTTACGCCCTCCCACAGCCTCCACAGTTGACGGGTCAGACAAGTCCAGTTTGCCCAGTTTGCTGGTGATGGACTGCAGAACGTCTAGTGCTGTGTTCTGTTGGTAGTCATAAAGATTTTTTTTTACATTTTTCAGAAAAGTATGACAATTTCTTGCGTCCAAAATAAGCAAATGGTGCTTTTAATCGATCTAATCAAACATGAAATAAACAAGTTGGAAAACATTGTTAACAGTACAAACAACAGCAAGCTTTATTGACAGGACAGAAGGTACAGTGACTTTTGTGTGGCCAAATATAAACTACAAAGAAAAAAGTGAATACAGAATAAATCTTAAAACTCTACTAACTAAACAATATAGGTTAATTAGAAAACCTCCATACAATCAGGTGGGGCTAAACATTAGATTATTTTTTCTAATCACAAAGCAATACTTTATGTATTTACCTATCTTAGCATTATGAGGGCCGTGGGATGTATGGCTAAATCTATATCAGAAGACTGAATAAAATCATTCAACTTTGTAGAAACTATCTTTACCTTAAAAGCGTTTTCCTGTGGAATGTCGGGGCATGCCGTAATGACAAGTGATGACAGCTCAGAGATCATCTGCACACGTTGCGACGTCTGGGCCCTAACCGTTTCGGAGTCCAATCTTTGGATTGCCTTCCTGCACATCTGCAACAACGTTGTTTTTTTATTCACTTTGACATACTCGTATAAGACAGACGTAGTGATGGCGCACTCAAGTTTATGACTTATATTCACGCCACCACTATACATATATGTACAAGGACATAAACATAACTGAACTAAGTGAAATACAAGATGAAAGACGATATAAATAATAACAAATGGAAATTAAATGATGTGTGTAACAAAAGTAGATAAGTGCGAATGTCTGATCCCCTACCCCAGTAACAAAAGATCAAAATTTACAAAGAACTAAAAAGCTTGGAAGAATAAATCAGATATAAAACGTTCAGAGGTTGTAATGAAATTTTGGGTTAAAGTTAAAATTTTAGAATTTAAGGAGTATGAAAAGGATGAACTTCCACGAAGTAGTAAAGAAATCTGAACTTTTTTCGGAATGTGTAAATAACGTCAACAGACAAGAACATTAGTGATGCCTATATCATGCAAAGTTATATAGATCGTCCCGTTGGTGTACAATAAAGGTAATAATACAATCTTCCAACCAAAGAAGATTACTAGATCCTGAACATAACTTACCTCTGACTTTTCATCGGCAGCTGATGTCGGCTGCTCCAACCTAACAGCACCGTCATCGTCAGCACCAATGGCCTTGTTTGTAGAAAAATATTAATTTTACCGACAAAAAAATTAGATATTGTCAACAAACGAGAAACAATTTTGCTGTAAATGTAGACGCCATGTTATTTTCTAAAGAAGAAAGATTATTAAGTTTTCAACAGCTATAATCATTTGCCAGCGTATAAAACTTTAATCAAGTCTCCAATCAAGATCAAATAGGACCCGTAAATGTAAAAAAAAGATATCTAATACTTTGTGGGGACAAAATAAAGGTAACCTGCAAACAATGGTGATTATATTTAGATTCACTTCAACTTAGTTTTGTTTTACATCACAAATTTTCTAATGGCATTAGTGGGAAATACACGTGATGTCAACAAGTACAGGAGTGACTAACCTGAGCCAGCCTCTGGAGCACGTCCTGTGGATTTGGGGAGAAGGCGTCTGCGTAGATGCTGTCCAGACCATTTCCTGGTGCCTGATCATCAGAAAAGAAAAGTAAAAGAGTTCGGAGACCCCACACTCCCATGTAATATTTAGAACCTTTTAAAGAATAATTATTGAAATGTATATAACATTTGCATAATCAATGAATGGCGATGTTCATGTTTAACTATTTAGTTAGCTCTTTAGTTGGCAGTAGCCGCGATCATTCAAAATGACCATAAAATGCTCACCAGAGCGTCAAAAAACATTCATAGTACAAACCTGGTCTCCCGGTGTTGTCCTGCTGCCTCCAGGTGAGAATGTGCTGGTTTGCTTCATTTCTGTACAACAAAAATGTAAAACAAACATGTCAGGAGTAATGCAAGGGCTTCGTTCACAGCAAAGCCATCCTTTGTAGAATTACAATTATTAATGACAACCATCTTAAGTACAGCAATAACTTCACAAGTTGTCAAAACGCGACTGTGTTCCCTACCATCTTTGGTTGCTTCCAATGTACTAGCTGTTCTTTGAGCCAAGGAGTTTTCATCAGATAGCTTGCCATCTGATTGCTCACCATCCGATTGCTCGCCATCCGATTGCTCGCCATCCGATTGCTCGCCATCCGATTGATCGCCATCCGGTTGATCGCCATCCGATTGATCGCCACCTAGGTAAAAGATAGTCACATGCATCAAAGACTTCTAGCATAAAGTTACACCATCACAGCCGTAATGATTTGTCTCATTAGAGATATCTTGCTTCATTAATGGCACAGTTGTTCCCCTGGCGGTAACTTACCGAGATTGAGCTCTTCCCGGGTCGAAGTAGATTCCTGTGTCTTTGCTGCTGTAGTTGAAGTCAGAAGGCTGATGAAAAACGAGGTCATCAGACTGGTTCGGGCGGTTGAAGCAGTTGTTTTGCTGGTTGAGGCGGCAGGCGTTGTTGACATCACAGCTGACATGAGAAAAGGAATTTAGAATGCTGTAACTGGTTCGTGCATCACGAAATTGATTTGTACTACAATGGAAGCCAGTTAATTGCCCAACGGATTACCACACACTTAATAGCACAGAATCTCAAAATCCCAAACCACTACCATCAAGCTAGATAACTTCACATTATGGCACTATGCGGATAATTGCACGAAATACGCTGGCAAATGGGGTGAGCATCAAAGCGGCTTCTACTGTATTAATTGGTGCATAACAAAAATGACCTAACGTAGACAAACGTTTTCTTCTTTTCGACTATACTCTCTTCTCCAGCTCACACGCCCTTCCTCTGGAGTACTGGAATCATTCCTCGATATCAACACCAGCATTACAGTTACGTCATGTACTCACCGGTCTTTTGATACCCGACTAGAGGCGCACTATCCCGCTGAGCTCCGATGGTGATGATCTCCACCTTGTACATGGAGTCTGCCTGAAGTCCGCGGATGAAGGCGGATCTATCTCCTGGACCCGGGGAGGGGATGAGCCGTTCTGTGGCCTCCTCCTGTCCGTACATGATGCGGTATCCGGTCACGACCGCATCAGGATTCACCCAGGTGAGCCTGAGCATTGACTCAGTCACTGCCACGAACTCTAGGTCAGTAGGAGGGCTCATCTCTGAAAATATGCAAAGTTAGTGTTTGATTATGTTTCAGAAAATATACGAGATCTTTTCCACTTTTCTGACTTTTCGCAGTATGATATTTTGCAGAGTACATTATCTTATCGACCAAAATATCTTATTGATATACATACACATAGAATACTTTCCATTCAAACTCTGTCATTACCTATTACCTCTGACCGTCCGAAGTCCAAGTAAAAACGCCCTTTAAGTTCGGAATTTGATTGCCTATTATGATGTTTAATACGTTCTTCCTACCTGTGGATGTGTGTGTCACCGAAGTCTCGCTCTGTGACCTCCAACCATCCGTCAGGAACAGCGAGGTCACACTGATGACGTAATCCGAATCCGGTGACAGATCTGACACCAGAAGTGATGACTGATCCGTGTTTTGATTGACAGATGTCGTCATGTCTAACTTCGACACCACCACACGGTATCCATGAAGGTCAGGGTCAGTGGATGGGGACCACGTGATCTTAAACCCTTTATCAGTGACGTCAGAAACGGCCAGGTTGATTGGCGGCTCCACAGCTAAAGGCACGCGAAGATATCAGAAATGCCCAATGATTATAGATGGTATTCTAATCTGCTTCTTCTCTACAAGGCTACGATCACTAAAATCACTGCATTTGGGGGACTTCTGTTTGCCTACTATTACGTAACAGGATTACAGTGCATTTAATTAAATATTCCACCATTTTAATGCGCGGGACAATGTAGATAGGTATTCAAGCAGTAGTATCAGAGTTTCTTTTTGAAAAAAAAAATACCCTCGTTGCAAAGCTGTGTTTTCCATCCATCCTGACACCCAGCCGAGCAGACACCGGACATCCGGTCACAGTTCATGTCCCCGCCCTGACAGTGGCCGCACACTTAGCATTAAAAGGTGAAATAGCACAATTAAACAATGCAATTTTTTGCCACTTTGCTAGATGTTCCTAGTGGGCCCTAGTGCTCCATATAAAAGTAAAGTAATGCTTTTACTTTTGTACCCATAGCTCTGTTGAAGTTGCATTTTTTGCCTTGCCGCCAGGCAAGGCTTTACGCCAGCTTTCTTCCTTGGACGGACGGACGGACCTGTTAACCTTGCTCTTCCAAAGACCCTTTCAAAGGCCCTTCCAAATCGCCTTTCTCATGGACAAGTTTGACGGCTCAGGCAGACAATGGTACATCCCTGTTGAATTTTAAACCGTCCATTTTACGTATTTGTTTCTGTTTGCGGTCGGTTCTAAAAGCATTTAATATTTGGTTACATTGAATAAATGAAGCGTTTGTATGGTAAAATTCCAAATTCATTTGGAGTGACATAAAATCAAGTGCATTATCTCGCAACAAGAATTGCATTAGCTATTCATAAAGATGAAACAATTTCCAAATCAGGCTAATAAATTGTATGTGAATATATAAGTAGCCATGACGTCATCAAAACGTTGGAGAGGCCTTCCGAGACCGCAGCAAAACGCTAACGTGAGTTTAGGAGAGCGCCAGCTCAAAACGTCACACGAGAAGTCGCAATAGATAATATTTAGGATCATTTTGTTATATCGCTGTGGCTATTGACACACTGAGTGTGCCTATAGCCTAAACAGGCTATTGACACACCGAGATTCCAGCCAGCCAATCAGAGCTTGTAACATGCCTTTCCCGACATTATTTTGCCAGGCTCTCGTCTCATTACAAACTTTTCACATAAGTAACAGTTGTTTAGACATTTTTCGGAGGATTAGACATTAGAATCTTTGAATATTGGAATGAACGGACGTATTCAAGTTATGCCTTAGATTTGGATACCTGTTAATACAAGTTGATACTGTGAATGTTAGCATGGCGTAGTGGTTAGCGTGATTAGTCGCCACACTGCCGACCCCGGTTCGAACCCGCCTAGTGAAAGTTTTTTTTTTCAATTGTCCTTTTACCTTTTTATAACATCCATTTGATATAAGAATATTTTCGTCATGCGACCAGAACCATGAAAACCCACCTTTGGGACTTTTTGGTCTGCATTTTCAAGAGTGCATGTTTAGGTAACAGTTACGTTTATTTTTTTTCAGCCGCAGAATCCACCCGCTACGTTCTTATTTTGGACGGTACACTTATTATTTCTTTTAAATTGGACCAGGGACCCTGAAATAATAAAATGTGGGGTTTTCCAAGGATAAAAGCTCCTTGGGTTTTCTAACCATAATTCTGCGGTATTTTTGCTCAATATTCACGCCGTCGAAGCATATATTTCCGCGCCGCTATGTCATCCAAACATATCGGTTGATCTCGCTATGACGCTACAAAGTTCTTTCAAAATAATGAAAGTAAAACAACAACTATAACTTCGCTTCACTTGTGATATCAGTTTTGAGGCCGCAAATTCTCCCTAACGGCAGGAATTCGTCGGCAAACACAGCTGAAAACGTGTTCCAACATGGTCACATGCGGTGTTTGCATGGTACTAAATATAGTTAGCTCATTTGCATACTTGTGACTGGCTACATGCGGCCTATACCGTAAACACGTGAAAAAGATCGTATTTTGGGTTGATGATGGGCACAGAATGCCATTTGTATTTTCAGAGTGTTGCCTTTCAAATATAATCGTAAGATTTTCTCATTTTCGTGGTTTCTAGTGTCAAAATTTTAATAATACGTATTTAGCAGACAAGCAAATTATCCTTACTGCACGCCAAGGCACAGCATTTTGCCTTGCCGGGCTTGAAGTGCCGACCTACCTTTTCCTGACGATATTCCTACCACGCGGCAAGGCACAGCTTTTTTAAAAAGATTTCTTGTTTCGTTTACCAAGAGTCTGAACACTCAAGGTCAATAGCCAGGGTGGAAAAGTGAATATCAAACTTCGGTTGACTCGTCTGACTAAAACATTGGTCTTTGGTCTTTCTTGGATACGCCTTCAAGATTCACTGCACTTCGAAAAAAAACCTGGGTGTCGATTGTACTTCCTTTTCCACGGTCCACAAACTTTCAAAAAACACATAGTATAGCTCTGTATCTTAACGGAGAAATATATGGACCACAATTGAACAATTTCCCACCTCCACAGCCGTGGGCGTCTGGCATTAGTACGAAGCCCTGTCGGCAGAAACACCTGTAGCTGCCCGGGACGTTGGTACAAATCTGGTCACACCAACCGTTCACTGTCGCACATTCGTCGGGCTCTGTAAAGTACATGTAAAGGTTACTAAACAAAACCCACGACAAAACATGACTGACTTCCTTTTTTATGTACTGCAAATGCCAACAGGTAAAAAATCAAGAGAGTAAACTAAACAACAGAGACATTGAACACATGTTTTATGAATTCACCTGTCGCATTATGCCCGACCAGCGGCAGGCTTTCCCGTCGACGCCCGATGGTGATGATCTCCACCTTGTACATGGTGTCTGGCTGGAGCCCCGCCAACAAGGCAGACCTATCTCCTGGTTCCGGGGAGGGGCTGAGCTGCTCTGTCGCCTCCTCTTGTCCGTACATGATGCGGTATCCGGTCACGGCCGCATCAGGGGGAACCCAGGTGAAGCTCAGCATGGACGTCGTCTCGATTACGTCAACGAACTCCAGGTCTGTAGAGGAGCTCATTACTGAAAAATGCAAGGTCAAAACTATAAATCCAGGCTTAAAGGTATTTAGTCTAAGACTAGCCTTACCCTCACCAAACATAGCCAATGGCACATTCTAGTCTGTTTTAAAGTGTAACTGTGGCTACTAACTGCATCACTAAAACTACGGTATGGCAAAACTATAAAGGACTAGCCATCTGATTGTTTACCGATAATCAGGAAACTAAATCACTCCTTACTCGTGGTTGCTTCGGTTGTCGTCACATTGCTCTGTGACCAGAGCCCTTCGGACAGGACCAACACCCTCACACTGATGATGTAATCAGTTTCCAGTGTCAGTCCAGACACCTGAAGCCATGTCTGAGCTGTGCTCTGATTGACAGCTGTCGTCATATCCAGCCCGGACACCGCGACACGGTACCCCTGGAGGTCAGGGTCAGAGGATGGAAGCCATGTGACCTTGAACTCTTCATCCGTGATGTCAGACACGGTCAGGTTCATTGGAGGATCGACAGCTGCAGAAGGATAACACATGCAGAAGTTAAGATGAATCAGAAATGTTATTAAGCTCTTTTCTTCACTTCCAAATGAAACCATACGTAATTTTTGCGTATTTTAGATGATACGGTTATGACTAGTTCTATCACCAGAATGACAAGGTCTACATAGCAGATTTGTAAAACACCTCACTCCTTCATAAAACAGACCTAGAGCTTGATGATGAACACTAGAAGCAATAAAAACAAATTATAAGAGCTCAAATCACAACATACTCTGTTTGCAGCGCCGTGTTTTCCATCCATCCTGACACCCAGCCGAGCAGACACCCGACACCGGGTCACAGTTCACGTCCCCGCCCTGGCAGTGGCCGCAATCTTAGCAATGAAATAACGCGATATAAACAGTGAGTGAAGTTTATTTACAATCGTGTTACCATCACAATTCATTTCCTGAATCGATGAAATAAGGAAAGCGTATTTGCAAGTTCGTGCCCGAAGGCTAATTGCAAGTACATGGCAGAAACGTAGGAGACATACATGTGACAGTGATATGTAATATTGTAAAAAGAGACAACTCGAATACTAGCGTTCGCTATTTCTATACTTTCATTACAAGAGTAGATCAGGGATTACGTTAGCTTGGCATGTGAAACATATTACTTTCCTATCTCTTAGCTGAGCCCTGCTTAGTGACATTAACGTTTTGTAATCTTGTGATCTACATGTATTTTAATTTACTAAAAATGAACCTTAGGGCATGCGTTATCACTGTAATCAATGATGATAAACTGATTGTGACACGAAGAAGTAATTTTCATATTTTACGCTTGTAATTAACCAAATTGCAAACAACCTCCCACCTTCACAGCCATGAAGATCCGCCAACAAAAAATAGCCCTGCAGACAGCTGCAGTAATATTCTCCCCCCTCGAGACTGGTGCAGTTTTGAGCACACCCGCCATTTTCATTCGCACAGCCGTCTGCAAGAAGAACGGAACGAAGCCAAGGCTCAGGTTAAAACTTAGAACATCGTCAAGTTTGGAGACTTGGCTTCGGTTGATCAAATCTCCGTTGTTACTTTGTCAATTGTATTTTATTATACATAATGACAATGTATCACGCTTTCAATTAATCATATCACATTTGCTATGAACATTTCCTTTAATATTCTATTTAAGCAGGATAATCACACTCAGGTTGTTTCCCGCTTGGTGAATATATGCATTAAAATTAAAATCATGAAACTAGTCGCGGTGGCCCTTGCACAAAAGATTGATCATGATCAAGGGAAATTTCAACACCTCTAGTGTTTTTGACAGTCCAATCATTTAGTAGGAATTATGTAACTGTTCCATTAATTATGAGATACAAATTACTCGAATAATCGGTACCTTAAATGTTCCACCTCTATAAACTTTTTTCACATGTAAAATAATGCCAAAAGAGATTTCCTAATTACCTATACAAATTTGCACTTTATTATGTACATCTATTGCTAAGCTTCTTGCTACGCTCCTTTCTTCTGTTACTGTCCTGGAAAGATTTTGACAAAAGACCACTGCAGTTCCAGAGCAAGCTGCTTGGGACCTCAAACCTACACAAATATTCAGAAACACAAACACACACACACACACACATAAATAGACTGATACAAGCACAGACAGACAGACAGACACACAGACACAACCAAAACAATATCATTGTAATGGAGATAACAAGTGACAAGCATGAGTGTGGGATCACTGATGTCCTAAAATGGACCCATATACCTACCTACTATACCGGTACACACGGTATACACAATTGAGCCAGAGCCCATCTGTGCTGTGCTGTCCAGAGCAGGACTTTCCCATATCTCACGTTTGCAGGATGCGAGCGGGCAGGTACCAAAGGCGAAGAACTTGTCACCATTGTGAGAAGGAAAAGCCAAGTCTACAATCATCTCTACCCTAGCGGCCGGAGGGCACAAGAGCACGTTGTTGATGTAGGGGTCGGAGTTGTACTCATCAACGCACCTGGAAACACGACAGCCTTAGTATGTCTACTCCATGTTCAAAAGGAAATTATATAGACAGAGACAAGGAATCAATTTAGGGAGCCTTGAAAAGCCTTGATAGATACGTAACAGGTAACATTTCTATACAAAATGTCTTAAATAATAGTCAAATGCTCAATTTTGAACTTTGAATTTTTTTAGAAAGAGTAATGCACCCTGGCCAGATCAGTAGGCAGGTGCACTAACAATACGCGATTTCACTGCTAACGTTACGTGTCACGGGTTGTACCGGATGTGTTCAGGTGTGCTGGAACTGCCCCCCTCCACTGCATAGTTCTCCCCACAGCCGGTCGCGTTGAGTCCGAACTCTGCGCACAGGTTTTGGTAGTCCCTGCACCAGCTTTCAGAGGCGGACAGCCCGTAGCCATCAAAAGGAATGCCAGCCTCGATAACGAAGAAGTCGACTCCTTGATACTGCTGGTTTGCAGTGCGGAGGACCTCGAAAGCGTGATTTCCTGTCAGTGAGAGAGTATGACACCAATAAAAGCGATGCAGCGCCCCTCCATATTTTCAAATAGATTAGAGTTTGTCAATGTTATGCAGGTGTATTTGTTATGGACTGCGCATGTAGATGGTGGCTGGTGTTGGTAAGTGGTTGAATTGTTTAATGCATGGTGAGAGACAGTGGTGTTGGTTCGGGTTAAAGGTGTAAGTGGGTGGTGTAAGTTGGTTTATTAAGGGTGGGTGTTGCTGAGTGATTCAGGTGAATAGTGTAAGTGGATGGTGTGGGTGGGTGGTGTTGGTGAGAGGTTCAGGTGAATGGGTAAGTGATAGTGTGAGTGGGTGGTGTTGGTGGGTGGTTCGGGTGAATGGTGTAAGGGGATAGTGTGGGTGGGTGGTGTTGGTGGGTGGTTCGGGTGAATGGGTAAGTGGATAGTGTGGGTGGGTGGTGTTGGTGACAGGTTGGGTGAATGGGTAAGTGGATAGTGTGGGTGGATGGTGTTGGTGGGTGGTTCGGGTGAATGGGTAAGTGGATAGTGTGGGTGGATGGTGTTGGTAAGTGGTTCGGGTGAATGGGTAAGTGGATAGTGTGGGTGGATGGTGTTGGTGGGTGGCTCGTGTGAATGGGTAAGTGGATAGTGTGGGTGGATGGTGTTGGTGGGTGGTTCGGGGGAATGGGTATGGGGATAGTGTGGATGGTGTTGGTGAGTGGTTCGGGTGAATGGGTAAATGGATAGTGTGGGTGGGTGGAGTTTGTTGGTGGTTCGGGTGAATGGGTAAGTGGATAGTGTGGGTGGGTTGTGTTGCTGAGTGGTTCCGTTGAATGGTGTAAGTGGATGGTGTGGGTGGGTGGTGTTGGTGGGTGATTCGGGTGAATAGTGTAAGTAGATAGTGTGGGTGGGTTGTGTTGGTGGGTGGTTCGGGTGAATGGGTAAGTGGATAGTGGATAATGTACCGTGTGTGATGCGGATCGATCGATTCTATTTGTGTAAGTGACATAACAAATTGAGGTACTTGCCGTCTCTGCCTCTGCACACGGTGTAAACAATCCTGTTTCCGCTTCCGTCAAAGGTAAAGTCGTTTGACACGGTAGAGAACTTACTGTCTAATATATCACGGTTGCAGTAATTATACGAGCAGTGTCTAAAGCCGAAAGTGCTGGTTTCTGTAACCGAGACAGAGAAAGCCAAATTCGCCAGACTTGCAATGGCATCGTCACGGAAGAGCGCGTTGTCGGTGTAGGGGTCGGAGTTGTACTCAGTCACGCACCTGATGGGAACACACAAAAGATTGGTCCTGACGATCTGCATTTCAGATATTGACGTGAAATCTTTTAGTCTCAAAACAAGTAGTTAGATGACCAAACGTCCCCGTGAGAATGCAGAAGAATCTCTAAAGGGGGTTAGGGTATCCATGCATTATAGCCTCCTTTTCTTGTAACGGTATCTATGTAAAAATCTCACCATGGAGGTGCTTTAATCACAGCTTTAACAATGTATTGGTTCCCCCATTATCTGTTAGAACATTTATTACATCACCACATCACCTAAACTCCAGGTCAGCCCGATGGCATCCATGGTTAATACGGACCACAATTTCTAAAAGAAGCTACAGCCCAGTTCAGATAGCTTAAAAAGACAAGTTTAACTATTAGCGTGCACGTGTCAAATCCTACCGCGCAGCGCCATCGCTGAAATTTGGCCCTCCCTCGAGTGCATAGTCCTCCCCACGGCCCGTGGGTCTGAGTCCGTATTCCGCGCACAGGTACATGTAGTCCGTGCACCAGGAGTCAAAGTTAGACAGGCCGTCAGCCGGCAGTCGCGCCTCGATGGCGAGAAAGTTGAGTCCGACGCCATTAGAGTGGAATCTCCCAGGGTATGCCTGGTTCTTAGTCCTCAAGACTTCAAAGCGGTGGCGTCCAGCTGAGAGAACGGAATTTGCGGTAGTATGAACAACTCACGGTAACAATGTAAGGCTGTAATTAAGGCAGCCAAGTCGATATAAATTCAAAGATGGCAAGGCAGAGGTCTTTTGGTCATGGTTATTGACTTTAGAGTTTCTAGGTTTCGATGAGAAGCAGGTTCCTAGTAGGTCATATGGCATAGATACAGATATTTGGCGCAGAGGTCCTGGGTTCGATTCTGCTATACTACGTAACTTGTGCCCTTGGTAATGGCCCTTTACACGACATTCCTCACCCCAACTAGGTGAAAAATGAGTCAGGTACCTGACTTCAATAAGGTAAGGTAAAGGCGGTGGAACTACTACTCTTACTATTATGTACTCGTTAGGAGAAAGCCGTATATAGCCATTGTATCTTTTAAGAAGATAGTGGCCCTCTGCTTAAGTTTAACCACAAATTTTCCATCAAAAGAAGAAAGGTAGAACATTTCCCCACCTACACAACTACGACCGTCTGGCTGCAACACGAAGCCAGGTTGACAGATACACGTGCTCTGACCGTCCCAGAAATGCTGGCAGCCGCCATTACCTGTTGGGAGAACAAACCACAGTTAGGTAACGGTCACGGCTGAGCTGAAAATGGCGCAACGTGCAAGTGGGATCTCGCTTCTACAAAATAGAGAAAATTAGAAAGAGGTTAGGGTTCTGCTATTGACAAGATATCGACGAAACGTACATTTTTGCGGTGGAAAAAAATAAAAGAAAATACAATATGAGCTCATTTTAATGACATCTTAGCGACAAAAGTGGGTGCGTCTCACAAAAGTACGTCAATACCAAACTAGACTTCATTTGCTCCTAATGATAGGAGGTTTTGCTCATGCAGTCTTCATTACAAAATTAAGTTCCTTTCATCCCCCCAAAAATATAGGCAGCATGATTTTATACATTTTGGAGGACTAAAAACAAGAAAACTCAATAACAATTCTATCCAACACACGTGTAAAAAAAATGGTCGCGTTAACATCAACGTAAAAGTAGAGCTCATTTACTATCAACGCCAGGCAACAGGTATTTACTCATTTAATCTCTATAACACAATTAGATTTATCAAATCAATACATAATAGAGGCATGATGTTTTTTTTTTTGTAAAACAAAACCTCGGAGGAAACCTCAGCATAACGTATGTCTTGTGATGGATAGAGTTATACAGGCAACAGTCAGTGGCTCTGGATATCAGTGTATTTGATCATTCCACTCAAATAACAAATCTAAGTCAATACACTATTCCAGATACTGGTAATGCTATTTGTTTACTTTGTTTTAGGAATATATAAATGTTCAAACGTTGGGTCCAGATATCTATGGCCTGACATTTAGCAGGTTTTGTCCCATAAAGGTGATGATTTCCTAATGTCAAAGTCGGTACCGTAAAAAAAAAACTAAATTATGTCGCCGATGGAGGAGGAATTAACAGTTGTTGCTATGATCTTTTTGGCAAGCTTCGTAAGTTATGTCTTCACTGAGGGAGGCGGGAAAGTAACGTGGTCAGCTGAACTCTTTTCACCACCCTTCTCTGGTATCAGTTTTAACCGAGCAATTTAAGCAGAATTACAAAAAAATAACATAAAAATAAACATGATGACCAGTAGCAAGTAAAGTTATGGTGTTAATAATGTAAGTGCAAAATGTGGTCCTTCTGATTTTGTGCACAGGACAATAATGAGCAAGAATTATTCACAAACATGTCAAAATATTCATCTTACATTGACGAATCGATATACAATGATTATCGAAAGGTGTAAAAAAATATATCCCAGAACACAACATAGTTTGAACCCGTTCGGTCATTTTAATCGCACAAACCATGTGGATGGTTGAGGCTTAATACACTTGTTCTGTAGAGCGAACTCCTGAGAGGAGTAAGACGACCCTGATACTCACTGTGAGGCGTTGAACCTTTACACACGGTGTACACAGTCTGGTCTTCATTTCCGGGCAAGGCGTAATATGGGTTGTAGAGAGCTTGGGTACTATCGGATATGTTTCGCTGGCAGTATCCGCCACAGCCACTTAACGCGAAACTCCGAAGGAAGGAGTTTTTAGCTGAGAAAGCCAACTTTGCAATCTCGTGAACAGCTCTATCCGTAGAGGAGTCTATCACGTAGTTGTTGTAGGGGTCTGAGTTGTATTCAGTGTCGCACCTGGAGGCACATAAGAACATTATTTTCTGAAGATATCTTTAGTCACTGTTTTAGGGTAATCTCTTTAGCTTTCTAAAACTTTCCAAGGACTCGCAACAAATCAATTAACACAAACTTAACAATAATCATATAACATCAAACATAATCAAACATAGGGGTGATAACCTATCTGACGGATTCAACATATAAAATTCCGTTTTTATTAAAGCTGATGAGGCCACGTTGATTTTATTGTATAGATGGAATATCCCAGGACAGGAAACAAGACAGATCCCTGGAAAAGTACCCAGACAGGTTGAAGGACAGGTAACAAGACACTTCTACTGGTCATTGGTCCTACCCAGCTATGCTTCTGCCGGTAGGGCGGAGTCCGAACCCTTCACAAAGGTTCTGGTAGTCCCGGCACCAGTTCTCTGAGGCCGACCAACCGTCAGCAGGCAGCCGCGCATGGATGGCGAAGAAGTCCACCCCTTTATACTGCTGGTTTGTAGTTCGCACGACTTGGAAAGCGTGATTTCCAGCTGAGAAGAATAAGCATCATAATTAGGCTTGTTATACGATGGAGACAGAAAGTGTAATTATAAGTGCTAAAGCAAAAAACATTGCAGCATAACTATCTTAACAAAAAGGCTATTGATCACAGTTTCTCTAACAGTCCCAAACTATTCGTTTTTGTCGTTTTGGCGTTACATTCATAAGAAATCCCATACACAAATCATTTAGAAATTCAAACGTCTACCTCATGTTTGTGTTCCTATGTATTGTGAAAACTCTTTATCCGTAACTACGTAACAAACAAGAAAACAAAAACAAAACTTACCGGCTGCTGTTGGAGCTGAAATTCCTGTAATGAGAGGTTGAAAATTGGTCAGTATATTTTATTTCTGGATTCTTCAAACTCTAGTCTGTCAATAAATGAAAGGTTTGGCCACCATTTGAAAAAAAAATACAGAATATAATATTCAACAGAACAGAATATTCTGGAAAATTACTCTTTGGCCTTGGGTTTAATATCTTGCTTTCGTAGTGCACAAAACGCGAGGCCATTTCTCATAAAATATTCAGAGGTTTTATGTATCTTTACATCATGGTTGATTGCTCCTTTTGTTAGCACAGCTTGCCACTCCTTACTTCCACATGAAAAAATGACCTTTTGAAAACACCTGTAGGAGTATAAGAATCAATAGACTTTATTTACCAAGTCAAATCTGTTTTGGAAGAGACTCAGAACCAGAGAAATGAAACACATTCCGCATGCATGACACGATAAAGTGGCGGTTGCACTCCGAGACATTGCCACCTATTTTCGTCATTGTCCGGACGGTGTGTAACTTATGGGTTTTCCAGTCTACAGGGACAGGACTGGGATGTGTGGTTGGAACTAGGATGTGTGGTTGGAACTGGGATGTGTGGTTGGAACTGGGATGTGTGGTTGGAACTGGGATGTGTGGTTGGAACTGGGATGTGTGGTAGGAACTGAGATGTGTAGACAAGCAGGTGACTTTCTGCATTCCTCCAGAATTAAATCGCTTTAATCGGGAGTACAGGACAGGACAAGATAGAAGGTGCTCAAAACAGCCTCTGTACTGTAGACCTGGGCCCCGTGTCCTTGAATGGGTGTGGTCACCTGTTGCAGGATTTGTGCAAAATATGTGCAAAATACGCGTGCTTTTTGGCAGTAAGTTGCCATCATGTGTGGTAATCTACAAAGAATATCTAGAATTTTACCTAATTTTCTTGAAAGAACGAATGTTTGAACGAATATGCCATATTTGAGACAGAGTTTACCTGCCTTAAAAATGTTATCCTATGGGCAAAGTCTTTAGTTTGTCGAAGCACAGGCACATATGGCGTTCAGGTTCGAACCTGCACCTAAGTATATGCACGGGTACAGGTACAGAGTTCTGGCCACACATTGCAAAGAATAAATAGATGGCAGGCTTATTTGCAACAACAAGCATACCGTTACAGCATTGCCTTGCTGAATCGGGGTATGAGACAGAGAGCATTCTTAAAAATCATTCAACAACTCTACACTAAAATGTTAAGTACTAGTCTTAAATCTGAAGGTTCTGCACCTGAACCGTCTTAAAGTTGTCCTTTGTACTCAGTGTTCTGCCGTATAGCCTTCTCCGTTTAGGGGCAACTAACTTCAGAAGGTGGCCATGGGTGATTTCTTCTCAGCAATATTCACGCAGAGTTTACGGCGTCTCAGGTCCAGGGAAGTACGTGAAAACTGTTCTAAAGCTCTGTCATACCTAACATGGCTTCTACCTAGAATTACGGTTCATTCTTTGGAAAAAAACTACCGGCCACACTGTCACCTCGAGCAGAAGTAATTTTGCACCAGACGACAGCTTTAGTACAAGCAAATATCGCATAGGAAAAAAAACTGTATCCCCAACCAGTGACAATCAGCAGCCAGCAGGCGATCCCAGCGGAGACCAGTCGGCTCATCGTGGCCCGGCGGTCCCGTCCGGCTATGGTTAGTCCGTCTCTGCAAGTGACGCCGGGATCGTCTGGTTTTCGGTCGGTTGAGAAAAACATCGTGTCCTTGGCTGTTTGACGTCATCTGTTGCCTAGTGCGAACTATGTTTACCATGTTTCCATGGTAGTTGCCATGGTTATACCGCGGTCGCGCCCTGTTAATGTCTGTCCATCTCTGCGATTGACGTAGAGATCGTCACATCTTTGGTCTGTACAGAAAAACAACGTGTCCTTGGACGGGTGTGGTCAACTGTTGCCTAGCGCGAGTCATTTTTCACCATATTTCTATTCACACAAGATGAGCCAGAATGCAGTCCGAATGAAATTCCTGTGTATTCGTAGTGCATTTCTATATATTCCTGAATATTCGTAGTGCATTGTAGATATTTAGACGGCTGGTTCACCATCGAATGGGATCAGAATGTTTCGGATAATGTTAGTATGACGTAGAATGCGGCCATGCTGTAGTTAAAATACACTTTGAATGTCGTTCGATATTTCTTCATTCCCAATTTACCTTGAATGTTTTGAACATTACCAAAACATTTGAGATGACCACAAGAATGTGCACAAATAAATGGAATGCTGCGATAATTTCTAGAATACACTTAGGATACCCAGGAATATATACAAAGTATCTTCAGTCTGATAGCATTCTGGCTTTGTCTGCCTCGCGTGTTTAGGGGTCTTAAAAGAATGGCATAGGACGATGTCACTTTAAGTGTATTAGATGTCACTTTAAGTGTATTAGAAATCGTCCTGTCCATATCGTGATATTTGGTTGATTACTAGGGTTTAAGCTTTTTTATTGGGTTCGTTCCCGAGGTGGCGCGCTTTTTAACAAATATTTTACAATTCATCACTACACTGTTGTACGCTAGATTTTGTGATTGAAATATTAATTGCTTTGTTTTCTCTTTTTGTTCTTCCATGTAACCTTCTCCGTTTAGGAGCAACAAACTAGAGTAAGTGGCCATGAGCATTTTGATATGGACAATGCAATATTCACGCCAAGGTTACAGCGTTTCAGGTCCAGGGAAGTAAGTTTCAGCTGTTCTAAGGCTCTTTCATACCAAGAATGGCTTTTACCTAAAATTATGGATCCATTCTTCTTCTTCTTTACTACCATCAAACCTCCTCTACTGGGGTATCACTGAGGGCGGATTCTGTGAAGGGTGTTGCCATGTCTGGCCCAACAGTTGGCACTGTAATTTGGGAAAACAACTACCGGCTACACCGTCACCTCCAGCTTCCAAATTGAAGTAATTTGGCACCAGACGACTGCTTGAGTACATGCAAATATCGCATAGGAAAAAAAAAATATCCCCTACCCGTGACAATCAGCAGCCAACATGCTATTCCAGCGGAGACTAATCGGCTCCTCGTGGCCCGGCGGTCCCGTCCGGCCATGGTTAGTCCGTCTCTGCAAGTGACACCAAAATCGTCTGGTTTTTCGGTCGGTTGAGAAAAACATCGTGTCCTTGGCTGTTTGACGTCATCTGTTGCCTAGTGCGAGCTATGTTTACCATGTTTCCATGGTAGTTGCCATGGTTATACCGCGGTCACGCCCTGTTAATGTCTGCCCATCTCTGCGATTGACGTAGATATCGTCACATCTTTGGTCTGTACAGAAAAACAACGTGTCCTTGGACGGGTGTGGCCACCTGTTGCCTGGCGCGAGTCATTTTCACCATATTCCTATGGTAAT
>NC_049983.1:27393276-27395172 GCF_000003815.2 Branchiostoma floridae
TTTTATTCAAAAGTCTTCATCAGAATAACAAGAGAGTGGTACCGCACTTGCTTTTATAATTTCTACTCTAGTTAGGGCAGGGCGTCCTGAGCAGTTCGGACAGGGTGCCCTAGGAAATAGCCACAGCTTACAGGATATCGTATTACACTGACTATAGTTGCCACTTATAATACAGAGTTTATTAGCCAATCAGCTGACATGATATCGTTTTGCACTGAGTTTGGCCAATCCGAGCGTAGTCCATAAAAGTAACTGGAAAACTCCCTCCCTCTCCCCCACAGAGACCCTCCTACATAAAAATAACACGGATTTCTAGCATAGACTAGCATAGACTATACAACCTCGGAAAGGTACCACCAAATACCATCGCTTTTATGGTTTTTATAGTTTACCAGAAAATACCATGCACTGCATTTTGTTAATTACTGGTCACAGGGAAAGTCAAGTATAATACTTTGGGTATGCCTACCAAAGAATAGCAGATAAAACGGTCTTCTGTTACATTTGGCTGTATGTGGTCCGCTGTAGCATAATGCAAGCCATATTCGTTATCTTTGCATGATTACCGAAACTCGATACAAACAGTTCAAACTGAATAGAGGACGTCACTGTCTTTCTCTTTTCATGTTTTGCCATGGCTCAGCCTTGGTTGGTTTAGAACTGTTTACTGATAAATAGAGATTATACAAAGTGCTGTAATCTTAGAAAACTGCCAACCGAATGGACGGACATTTACAAGTCTTTTACGTTGTATTTCGGACACCTCGGTGACATGGCTGATCACCTTTGAACTTTGAGTGGATCCGTGTTCAGCTATAAGCCATTTCTCCTGTGGTTTTCAGTATAAAGCACAAAATCATGTTAAAGACAGGGTGGTTAAAATAAAACAGTAGGTCTCGCCGTTGAAACCAAGACGTTGTTGTCTTCCGTCCATGAAGAAAAGTATTTGTATCGTTCATGAGTAGGGTGAACCCGATCTGCCACATTGTAACGTTTCACATGCTCCTTTTCCACATGAACGCCGACGAACAAAGCGTTATGAAATATTAATGTTCCCCACACTCTCCTGTGTACTGTTGAAGGCCACCCCGTTCTAGCTACGCTAGCACTATTCTCCAAGTAGAGGTTAGGCTCCTGCTGTGTTTTAACGTTTTTTTTAGTCGTTTTTATCGGGCTTTCTATTTTGTCATTTTTTTTAAGTACGCCAGCCAAACACATTAAGATATCAAAAGAAAAATAGAAAGCCCGATAAAAACGACAAAAAAAACGTTAAAAAAACAGCCGGAGCCTAACCTCTGCTTGGAGAGTACGCTAGCACATGCACAACAACACGCCCATCTACAAGTAGATGGGGAACGTATAACTGCATATGCATGTACATCTGAAGAGTTGAACTCAAAAGTAGGTGTGAGTATTATTAGTTAGTCCTTTTAACATAACAGGAGCTACTGAACTAATTAGCATCGACCTTGCGTTGCCTTGTCTTATTTATGTTCTCATTTGGACTATCTAATATCTGTCGTCACCTCATTTGCATATACATTCATTTTGGCTTGAACACCTGGTCTTCAACAGATGTTGCCCAGTGTCACTAGAGGCAGTACTTTTAGAAGGTTGTTGATACTACTTTTGATCGTTTCGAAACTCATCACCAGTTGCTTCAGTAAAGCCCCTGTCACAAGAATCGTACGACGTCCTTGCGATGGCATATTCCGGATATCGTACGATGATCGCAGTGAATCGCAGCTAAATCGTAATCAAAATCAGCCATCGCAGAGCATCGGATGATGTTCAAAATTTTTCCAGCGTCGTACGATTTTACCACTGGTGTCTCTTCTGAATAGCCGCCTGACCGCTTTTGTGCTTCTTTAACCAACCAAATGTGAACCTAGCTGT
>NC_049983.1:27395272-27395830 GCF_000003815.2 Branchiostoma floridae
CTTTCCGTTATTTATTATTTTAATCGTATGTTGTCTGTTCAAAGTTGTGTTGTCATAACTAACCGTGCCTGTACAAAGTTGTGTTGACAAAACTAACATTACATCTACTTCTACTATGTATTTAGACATAGTTAGTTATATTTCTAAGGCAGAATAAAGGGATTCGGGTTTCCATCCGTTAGCTTCCTTGGCACAATGATGGTCGTCGAGGGTGCAGCTCCGCCTACAAGACCTACCTGTTCCTGACAGAGCTCTGGGGACGGAGCATCGCTGACGGCCGTTCCTGGTCGCCTTACAGTTCTGAAGGATTTGGACTATGAAATGAATACACTGCGAGAGTACTTATATAGATATGTGGACTATTTCAAACATGCATGCCGGTTCACATGAATGAACTATTAGTACGCATGAATTGACGTATATAATTACGTATAAAAGTATGAAATAAAACAAATTTATAAATATATTTTCCTTGAAACACTACTGCTCGTCGTGGGTGAAACTCAGCATGAAGACCTACCTGTTCCTGACGGAGCTCTTGGGTCGAAACATCGCCAT
>NC_049983.1:27396364-27405855 GCF_000003815.2 Branchiostoma floridae
TGTATAGTACAAGTAGTCTGTCGTAGAAACTGTCAACAATACAATGAAATAAACCCAGAAAAACAACCAAATGTTAAACACACAGGGCTAGGGCGGAGAAAAAAAACCCAGTGCAGATTATTGTACAATCTTACCGGCATCTCAACAATTACGTCATTCGTTTCCTTGCACGCACAAAACGACCAGAACAAGTGTAGATTTTGATTGCCGAGGTCTCCTACTACTTGCGCCAGAAAAGGTCGACAATATATCGCACATTCTGTCAACACAAATGTGACCACGTCTTAATGTAATATGATACATAATATATGCACACCGTGTGTCATTAATGTAGCAAACATGTCTGCATGAAACCTTAGACCCGCATGAAGTGCGGGTGCGCCACTTGATTAGGATTGACAGGCTTTGTCTTTGAAGTCCACGCCGCTGGCCCGACGTGACAATGTGTAATCGCTTTGCGCATCATAACGTTTACGGAAAATTTCTCATTGCTTGCTCAAATAGAAACAGGACAAAACAAAACTGGCGGACTAGTGAGGATTCGGTTCAAAATGTGTCATGACTTTGCACTGAATAAAAAGGGATTTGCCGTGTACTTTGAAGTTTGAGAGCCAACCAGGGGTCACCATATCAGTTTCCGGCTTTACCATGCTTGCAGGAGACTTTTTGGCCTCTTAGTGACAAATTTGTGGCATTTTGTGGGTTCTTACTCAAGAGCCATTGGCGTAGAATGGAGTACTATTCACTTTCACTGCAACAGATCGTCAACGTTGACATGGCTTGGAAAGCAACAAGTGTTACAGCGGGCCTCGACGGAGATTTACGCACGGTCAAAAATTACATGCAATACGATGTCGAACTCATAAACTTACGTCCGAAGCTAGAGGACCTCACACACTCACACCCTCCGTTACATATGTTAACACCCCTTGTCTGTAATTTTAGAAGGTAAAAGAAGTAACGATAGATGAACATTGCATGTAGATATAAAGCAACGGTAAGGACCAGGGTCAGTCCAATTTTTGCTACAATTCCACCGGCATCAGAACAATTGTGTCGCGCACTCACACGCACAAACCAATGAGGTTTTATCTTGATAAAACTCCTTGCACAAACGTACAAAACGTTCATTTATTTTTATCGCAGCGATGTTTACTTCATACTTGCCATCAAACCCCCAAAGTTTTTACAAAATGCTGCACGTTCTGGTCCTCAAACAAACTGTAACGATACGTGTCATAATTTGTTACGATGTGTGCACGCAACGTTCCAAGTTTCAATCGGTTTCCGTGGCAGTTTTGCGGAGCTGTAAGGTATTTTATTTGGGACCTCCGGGATATTTCGCTACTTGACACCGCCGCTCGCTGTAGCGCGGAAGCCCGGCCCCGCTCGCTGTAGCGCGGAAGTCCGGCCCCGCTCGCTGTAGCGCGGAAGTCCGGCCCCGCTCGCTGTAGCGCGGAAGTCCGGCCCCGCTCGCTGTAGCGCGGAAGTCCGGCCCCGCTCGCTGTAGCGCGGAAGTCCGGCCCCGCTCGCTGTAGCGCGGATGCACGGGCTAGTCTATGCGAAAACAAGTTATGATTTCCAACACAGGCAAATACAGAATTTATGCTGGATAACCACCGCTGCAACAGTTGTAATTTTGCTGACCAAGCCGTAAATTTTAAACATTCCAGTTGTACCTAACGACAGGCCATGAAGTTGTTTATATTCCGCCCAGCAGGGGCAGATTAGTGCTCCTCCCAAGTGTCTTTGATGTAACCGCCGCCTGCATATGAATGGCCGGGACAGTCGCGACAGGGAAAAACTCTGACGCGTTCTGGTCGGTGGCGGCGCTAAACTATAACGCGACTCGCACGCGACAGTAACGCGTTCGTATCGCGTTTGCGTTTGTCAGAGTTGCATACTATGTCGCGATCAGTACTGTAGGTAAGAGCCAGGTGTGTTAAGGTGACAGATTTATGGGTAAGTCCATGAGAACAAGGTGCAGTTACCTGAGGCAGGTGTGGTAAGGTAACAGACAGGTGTGTTAAGGTAAGACTAAGAGCCATGTGAGTCAGGTAAGTCCATGAGAACCAGCGTAAGTTACCTGAGACAGGTGGCCTGTATCTTAGAGGGGTCTGAGCCATTACTAGTGTTACTGTAAGTATGACAATATTGACTCAGCTTGACTTGTCAGAGCTGGTATCAGTGTTCCAACCTGATCTGGGGTTACTGTTTCATCAGATCTGTGTGCCAACAACATGGAACACTTCATGCTGAACCCACCATAAATAGGCATCAAGCCAAGAAATCAACAAAACCAGAAGACAACATCACCTTACAATCATCTGAGCTGGTATTACTGTTTCATCTTGGCTAACTAAGAAAAACTGTTTATGCTGAACCCACAGTAAACAGGCAGCAAGCCAAGATATCAATAAAACCGGAGGATAACATTGTCCAACATACAAGTATATCTGAGCTGTTGTTATTGTTTCATCTTAGCTAACTAAGTATGACACTTTATGTTAAATCCACCTTAAACAGGCAACATGCCAAGAAATCAACAAAACCAGAAGATAACATCACCCTACAATCATCTGAGCTGGTATTACTGTTTCATCTTGGCTAACTAAGAAAAACTGTTTATGCTGAACCAACAGTAAACAGGCAGCAAGCCAAGATATCAACAAAACCGGAGGATAACATTGTCCTATATATATCTGAGCTGGTGTTATTGTTCAATTTAACTACTAAGTAAAGTATTTCATGCTGAATGAACCATAACCAGGCACCAAGCCAAAAACAAAAACAACTGACATCAACCAAAGAAGCAACATCAGGAGATACCATCAGATGCACATTTCTCCGTTGTTCCAGTTGACTTCTGTCAATACCTCCCTATTGACTCACTATTATACTAGCAATGTGCACAAACAACACAAGAATGCCTCGTGGCAAAAACAACCAAGCAAACAATAGTGGCCCATGTTTCCTTTGTTGTCCAATTGTTACAGTTCTGTTCAATCATACACCAAACGGCCAGAGGTTTCAGGTACCAGCCACTATATTTTGTCAAAGATACTGAGCAAAATCTACAGTAGTAGTCTTGTATGTTTCTACTATATGATACTGTTCCTCACTGTACCAGTTGTGGATTTAAGAAACAAAACATAGTCTTAACAGTGCATGTTGAACTTCTTGTAATAACACAAGACAACAATAACCTACATTTGTTCTTCCCTTTGTTCACTTGTTCCGCTAGGATTCTTAGAAGTGGCAAGCAGCACTCGAGTCACTCCAGAGTGTATACTACAATAATATTATTTACACATAAAACTGTTCAGCCTATTTTGTATCAAAACAAAAGGAAACAGAACACTATGATCGCACCATAACAATACCCCTGAACATGACACTGACCTATATTCTCTTGTTACAAGTCCAGTCCAGCCCTCTCCCGTGTCCTTCAGTAGTTTCTGTCCCTCCAGACTATATTACACAATTTTGTATCCAAACAAACCCAAACCTTGTCTGTATAGTGCAGTCTACCCTGACCTCAGGGATCCTAATTCATTTCGGGAATAAATAGGTGCACTGGTGCATCAAACTTTAAAATTTGGGTGTACAGAATGAACTACTCTGAGGGGATCTACATGGGGAGTCCTGACAATGCTTTACACTGTACAATCTAAAATAACACCCTACGAATTACACAATATATATGCAAGAAGTACACAAAATTTGGTCGCCTCGCTACAAATTACGTGAACAAGTCAGATTGCCCTACGAATTATTGGAAATCATAATAGGCTGCATACAGAAAAGGTACATGCTGGCCCTACCCTGACCCTGAGTTACATCAGCTCCTGTTTCAATATTTGGGCTTTGCTGCACCAGCTCCCTGCAAGGTCAAGGCAGGGCACTGACCTCTGACCCCTCCAGCTGTCACTCAGAGTTCCAAGGGACATGATGCCATGTATCTAGGGGCTCTAATGGGGGTTTCCCAACACTAAATTATCAATGTAAACCTGGGGCTCTGATAGGGGATTCCTAACACTAAATCATCAGGCTAAAACTGGGGCTCTGATGGGGGCTTCTTAACACAAAATCATCACACTATGATGGTACCTTGGACTATTCCCCTTAACAGCTTGCATGGCCGTACATTTGAGAACAGTTTTGGTACAGAAATCAGCCAAAACCCAAAGACTTTTCTTGTATCCTATCAGTTAGCAATAATTTCTTTTCGTTTTTTCCAGGGTTCCTTCAAACTTCTTGCTGCGTTGGAGAGGCCCACCATGGCCATTAGCCTATTATTTAGGGCATCCTGCAGGTAGGGAAGCCTCCTTAACTTAAGCATCTGCTGATCCAGGCCTGCTGCTTAGACACAACAATATACTCCTGCAAGGTGGGGGCACTTTCACTAGAGTTACTTTCACTTTTACTATTGAGGTTGATATTTATTTTGACTTTCTATTTATTTCCTCATAATATTTTTAAAGCTTAACATTGTCATGTTCTACCAATAAACACAACTAACATATTGATATTGGCAATGACATCTTTTTCAGAACCGTTTTAAGTGAATCAATAAAACAGCAAAACTTAAAACAGAACTACGGTTTGGTTTGCACCAATGAGTTCAATTATACTAAAGTTACAGTAAATATCCTCACACAAGTACGTGTCCAACCACATGTAACACTGAGGAGTCACAGACAGCTACAGCCGACATGTACAACATATAACTCTCCTCATGTCAGTCCTTGTTTGCTCAGGAACAGAGACCGCTGACAGAACAACCTCCGTAAAAAGTACTGATGACAAGTGAAAGGTGTTAGTGAAAGGTGAGACAGGTAAACTCTTCACCTGACCTGGTCCACCTGTCTTACCTGTGAAGCCTTTTCTACACACCTCAGGACTTAAAATAACAACATTCTTACACACCTGTCTGCCACACCTTCACTCGCCACCTTTTATCCCAGGTGACGTCTTTACCCTCACCTGGGTCACCTGTCGCACCTCACCTGTCACACCTGAAGCTGTCTGGACATACCTGAAGTTATAACCCCATACACACTCACCTGTGTACTCCCCAAGTCTTGGGTACACCCCACAAACATTAGAGTAAACACATGGCCATCAGATAGTAGTGGTACCACTACCAGGGGTATAAGTCCTGTAGACTGTAGTACATACATGTACTGTGGTACCAACACACACACACAGTGGTACTTTCACCTTCACCCCTCCACAGGTAACCCGATACACACCAGGAAACCCGATACAGGAAACTCCAGGGTCTGCCAATAACAGGCTTTGTTAGGACAGGCCGGCCCACTTCCAATACGGGGTGGAAAAATGAACAAACAAAAACAATGCAACTAGATACCCAAACCCTGAATACTGTACATAGCAAACTGGTACAATGGTTTCTGCTTGTTATGTTACATTTGGAAAGTTGTTTTCTTTAACAAATTCTCCATGTTGAAAGTTTAACATCTATTTTTTTACTGGATGTACATAGAAAGTCTCACAAAAAAACTAGGAAATAATGTTTCCTTGGAAATTGTAGATTCCTGTGACTGCCAAAATGACGCATTTGATCACACTGCTACACAACAATTTTCAGCATAACATGACAATTTCCAGCAGAATTTAGGGTCTAAAGTGACCAGTGCAAAGAATAGTGGTATGGAGCTTGGCAGGATAAAGCTACACCCTAGCACGTCCTGGCGGTACTGCAGAACTGAAACTGTTCCCTCCCATTAACAGCAAAACTGAACGTTTCCTTCACATTTTAACTGAAAATCGTCAAAAGCTCTACACCATAGAAGGTGGATGCCCCCAGACCCCCTACAATAGTCACTTAAAGTGACTCACCAAGAAATCTGGACTCCCTATAATAAAATCCTAGCTAAAAGACTGTCTATTGGTCACCCCGCTCCCATACAACCTGATCATTACTGTACATCAACAATAACACTTTAACCAATTAGAGAGTGGCTTTTAAGTAAGTTGTATTTTCAGTTCTCTTACTGTTTTCGTTATGTAATTCTACCTTTTCACCAAGGTGGGCAGAGCCATGGCATCAGACTGGAGATAATTAGTGTGACATTAATGAGCAGTCGTCCCAGACAGTGTTCCTGTACCAGCTATTTAGTGGGGTAATTACCAGGTAATTAGTGGCCAGCCCAGACCTGTATACACCACAAGCCTGACTGACATAGAGACCTGGTGGCTCCTGTGGTCCTGATATATTAGGAACCACGAGACAAAGCAATAATAACCTGAAATATGTGAAAATTACAAATATTCTACCAGGAGTTTGGAACTTATTTTGTCCCTCAGTGAATTTTTCATTAAGAATGAGACGTCTACATAAATTGCGACATTCTGTCTCAATATTTGGCAAACCTGACACTAAGTCTTGATCGATTTGAGCTTATCAGGAAGGAATAAAGGTTCAAAGAAAATTGTGACATTTTGCCACCAGATTTGAACTGACCTGACAGTCAGTTACCATGCCATGTAATACAAGCCGCACAGCTTAAGCAGACTATAGGCCCACCCTGGGCCTGATAGATAAACCATTGAAATCACTGCAGGGTCATGTGGGGACAGATATGTCATCAAAACTCAAGTTCAAGTACACAAAATGCCAGGCTGTACACTGGACCTGGGCAGGTGCCAAACATTTCCTCTAACCAAAGTCCACTGTGTGTACTGAAATGAGGCCATGATACTGTATAGATGCACCGGAATACATCATATAGGGATATCCTTTCTTATTGGATTGTTTGCTTTGTAAAAAAAATGCTAAATGTTAATTGCGAAGATGCTAAAATCTTGAAAAATTAGGCAGCCTGGTTTTATCATCTTTTATTGCTGAGTAAGCAGAATGTATTTCATAGGTTTTGCAGTTGATTGTACAAAACTCTGTTCTTTTTGTTACATCAACAAAGCTTCTACAGGCCAAAGCTTCTACAGGCCAATCTGGTGAGATAACCCATCCCCAACAGGGACTTAAGTTGTGTAAAACAGCAAAAGTTCACATATAATCTGTGTGTGTCATGTAGCAATACTGTAACAATCTGTGTCATGTAGCAATACTGTACCAGGATATCTGACACTATTAGAACTGGAGAAGTGTCAGTAAACTTGCAGCCATGTGTGTACATCCCATGTTATCAGCTGTCACATGCAGTAATACCCTCAGGCATCTGTAACAATGTTGAGCCTGCTCACTGTGTATTTGGGTAGTGTTGGACGTGTTCAGGAGTGCCCCCTAATACTTCAGTAATGAACTGCAGGTTGTAGAAACGTTCCTAATGGTACTTTGGATACACTGCAATGCTATCGGATTTGAATTCTAATATTTCAACGACACTGGAACTTCTTTTAACTATGGACTCCACTAGTCTCTACTTTACACTAAGTCTTGTCTGGAACATGGTAGTTGGGAGGAACATGCTGTATAATGCACAATGAACCACTTCACACATGAAACTGGGCCTTCCATGTGAGCAATCGCTGTTTTTGTTTACCTCTAGGTAAACTGGTACCACTGGTACCTACCAGTACATCAGCAGACAGCTTACATTATTAGTTGATGTTTAAATTATCAGATGAAATTAGAAATTGATATGTAAATTGCTCTTCTCTTTTCCACCTGCTTTCCACCTGCCAGTGTGTCACCGTGACGTCTTTGCAAAATTTGCGATCGCTCATATGAAGTCTATAAAACTTGTAAGTAAACTACAGCCCACTCTAACTGTACCTTCACCTTCTCACAAGTCTCCCAGCCTGGCAGCCAGCCAACACTCTCATCTTGGGAACCATCCAACCACTTCCAACTCCGCAGGACAATCTCCCTGAGATTCATGTCTGAGAGACGTGTGAGGCATACTCTGTGTGATCGGTACAGGCAGCCGAAGGGCAGGATACATGGTGGTGGGTTTATTAGTTTAGTTTAGTTTAGTTTATTAGTTTATTAGGATTCTCCATTTTGGAGGGTATGGCGAAACAGGTGTTAAGAACACCTTTTCAAAGCCGCCATACACACATGTGCACATGTTCGCACATGTCTACACGCGGCGGGGTTACACCGCCCCTTACGGGGTGATATACCCTTTCGCTGGCTGATACGGTATGGAAGTTCGCCAGGCCTCCAACCGGGTGATTTGAAGTGAATCACCAACTCCAGACAGAAGGGTTTGTTCCATCTCACACCGCACCATCGCACGTGTGGGGGTTCTTTAACGTGCATGGAGTGTGACTCTCCCCATACACGGGACCTCCATTTAACGTCCTATCCGAGGGACGGCCCTAGCCGAAGCTAAGTACTCATTTTTCACCTGAGTATAGTGAGGAAATCCGTGTAAAGTGCCTTTCCCAAGGGCACAAGATCGGTGACACGCAGCGGGATTCGAACTCGCCACCTCTCGGTCACGAGGCACAAATCCCGCCGCTGCGCCAGACGATCTCACGTACGTGGGTACGGGGAAACGACTTGTAGATGGGAAATGTTATCAAATACCGTTAGGTAAACTGCACAGGAAGGCACCTTTGTGGCATTATATATAGGAAATCCCAATATAACATTGCAGATTTCTAGTGATAAATGCAATGGCCTTCACACTGAAACAACAGATATTCTGGGTACAAGGAAATGACTTTTACATGGGAGATGTTATCAAACACGGCTAGGCAAACTGCACAGGAAGGCACCTTTGTAGACTCAGGAGTATCAAATATAGGAAATCCCAATATAACATTGCAGATTTCTAGTGATGAATGCAATGGCCTAAACACTGAAACTTACTTCAACAGATATTCTGGGTACAAGGAAATGGCTTTTGCATGGGAGATGTTATCAAACACCGTTAGGCAAACTGCACAGATAGTCACCTTTGTAGACTCGGGAGTATCAAATATAGGAAATCCCAATATAATATTGCAGATTTCTACTGATGAATGGAACGACTTGTACATGAGAACTGTTATCAATCACTGCTAGGCAAACTGCACAGACAGTCATCTTTGTAAAGTCAAGAGTATCAAAGTTAGGAAATCCCGAAATAACTTTGGAAACAGATTTCTAGTGAAGAATACAACAGCCTTCACATTGATACTTAACTTTAACAGATATACTGGGCACTTGTGTTGGTGGAATATCCACGGAAAATACTGTAAATGCAGTTCAGTTACAGTAGCGGGAAAATGGAGTATTCCTGGTGGTTTCAAGTTCGCAGTAGCGCCATAGACTGTTGTCATATACTGTGATGGAAAAATGGTTGCGGTTTTAAGTGCGGTGAAGCGGCCAACGCGAAAACCACGTACATAAAACCACCGCGAACATTTCTGCATCTATAGTATGGTCATACAAAACTGTATTAGTTACTGTATGTCCATGAAATGCTAAAATAAGAATCAACTGTCCACAGTTAAATTGTATCATCCTAAGCCTGTACCACTGAGCTACTGAATTAGACAATGAACATTATGTC
>NC_049983.1:27406804-27407943 GCF_000003815.2 Branchiostoma floridae
AATCCTTGGTGGAAGCCACGGGCGGCTTGGGGACGCCGTCCACGGCGGTGAAAGCCACACACTGTTTGTTTTGCTATTACTATGATTGTTGCCAATGTGTGTCGGCGCTCTTTTGAATACGATAATCTCATTAAAACCGGTTTTTCAATCTCAATGGCAACATTTACTACTTTGTAGTGTCATAGGGAAAATTAATTTTCGCGGTTTTCACGACGATTGGAATTGGCTGACGGAAAAAAATTCGAGCTGGCTAAAGCCCTGATGCACTATGTTAAAAATATCAGATATAAATCAAAGATCATACTTTTACGTTATGGTAAAGATATCAATTAGTTAATTCAAAGTTTATAATAAGTTCAAACGTCTTTTAAAATCCGGTGCAATGGCCTAGTGGGTAGAGTGTTCGCCTTGCATTCGGAAGGTCGTGAGTTCGATCCCGGCCGAGTCATACTAAAGACTATAAAAGAATGGTACATGCTGCTTTCTCTGCTTAGCACTCAGCATTCGGGAAAGAGTATGGAAGTTGAACACACACCACTACCAGTGGACTAGCCCCCTGCTGTAGTGATTGCGTTGTGTGTGGCACAGGGCTAACGAAACAGAGATGGGCACCGCCCTATGCGCTAGAAATGGGCACTGCCCTTGGCGCGGGAAGGGTTTAACTTTTAACTTAACTCTTTTAAAATAGTCCAAGTTGGTGAATTATGAAGGCTCCTACTTGAGTAAAGTTTTTCGCCAAGAAGATTTTGTTATTGGTAGCATTTTATCCTTTTTAAATTTTTTGTTACAAGGCATAGATGAATTGTTTTGAATTGATCATTTTGTTGCCAAGCCGGAGGTTTGCATAGGCATTTGCTGTCGAAATACTGTATTAGATTTTAATTTCATGCACATTTTTTATTGTTATCTTTGTCACATGTTCCGAAACTTATCTAATGACACATTAAGTCAAGGATATCTAATATTGATAACGTTAACGTTACACTTGCTTTTGAGCCTAAGCCAATACTTTACATATGTATAAAAATAGTAATACAATGTACTAGTGGGGTAGCTCCTTTTTCTATATCTTTTCTTAATCCTATTTTTTTTTTACTTTCCTCTCGCCTTAACTTTTTTGAGTTTCCTGCTACTTTGCT
>NC_049983.1:27408043-27424514 GCF_000003815.2 Branchiostoma floridae
ATAGTACTGCAGGGTAAGTGCCTGGCCCGTTGCCAGTGTTTTAGTCCATCAGTGCAGCAGCATTGCTCATGACAAGGTAGCGGCTTTCTCCAAACCACAAGATGGATGGGAGGCTTCAGCCTGCCCAGACTTCCTGTCTGCTTACAGATGCAGACGTCTTAGCGGAGATCTAAGGAGAAATGCACCCTCATCAGGAACGAACCATCCAAGGTTAGGAGGGGAGGGGGGATTGGCCAGTTGGCTTTTTTCCATTGCCAAAGTTCAGTGTCAGTTTTTGATTGAGATGCAGTTTGGAGTGTTAGAAACCTTTGAGCATCTTCAAATGGAACTATCCATTGTAGGAACAGCAGAAAACAGTTGTGCTAATGTCTAAGAAGGCCTCATGTATTCATTATGTATTCATAGATGTGATTCTCTTTGGTGCATAGTACCTGTTTCGTTATCGCCTCTTAAGCTCAGGCTTTCTGTCTGCAGGGTACTTACATGTACATGTCCTTAAGTAGTAGGGAAAGAATCCACTCCTCTTACAGTCAACTTAAGGACCAGAGGGGCTGGTCTCGGAACTTCATCTTTTTTTAGTATCAAAATTTAAGTAAGAAGAATGAAAAGAGTGGTACATATAGAAATGATACTTGAAAACCTAGTGTATTTCTGGAAAAGCCTCTGACTTTGAGTGTCTAGAAATTCTCAGGAAATTTCTTCCTTGCTTGTTTAGAAAGTGATGATTGTATTTACTTTAATTGTAAGATGTCTTCAGTGTGTCTTACAGAGTTGAGTCTGTTTCTGCAGGAGACTTCTTGGTTGGAGGTTTGTTTGATGGATGCTTCTTACTTCTTACATTAAATGAGTTAATCTACTGGATCTCTCGTATCCCTCCCACAGAAGATGTGTTACATAAAAGAAGAATGAAAAGAGTGGTACATATAGAAATGATACGTGAAAACCTACTGTATTTCTGGAAAAGACTCTGACTTTGAGTGTCTTCCTTGCATGTTTAGAAAGTGATGGTTGTATTTTGAGTTGAGGGTGTAAGATGTCTTCAGTGTGTCTTAGACTCTTACAGAGTTGAGTCTGTTTCTGCAGGAGACTTCTTGGTGGGAGATTTGTTTGATGGATGCTTCTTACTTCTTACATTAAATGAGTTAATCTACTGGATCTCTCGTATCCCTCCCACAGAAGATGTGTTACATAAATGAAGCTGTATGCCCTTACAGAAACACATACTCCAGTAAGGGAGTCTCCTGTAGTGTGATGTATAGTCATATTAGTGTGTGTTTATAACAGTTTATCTGACATTATTGAGGGCAAATATATAAAACACATGGTTTTGTAGCTGCTGACATGTTAGATGGGCAGGGGCAATACAAACAACTGTTTGTGTAGTAAAGGGGGGAAATAATTTGTGCCACTTCTAGCATGGATTTATTAGGTAGCCCTACTTTGTGTGTGTGTGTGTGTGTGTTTGTGTGTGTGTTTGTGTGTGTGTGTGTGTGTGTGTACGTATGTGTGTTTCTGCAAAAACAACAACTCAAAAGAGCTGGGTGAATTGTGTTGGTATTCCGTACGTGTTTGAGACCTTCGAAGTAATTACATTTTGGGCCCACTAGTGGCTCCTTATAGAACTGCAGCTGAACTTCTAGTCTTGATATCTTGTACATGACCCGGCTGAGGATAGTTTGAGCCCATGGAACTGTACTGTAATGAGTTTGGCAGCCGTTTCGCACTCAGCCATTCTAATGTGTAAGATTAGCTCTGAACATGTGAACTCTTCAATAGACTCTATTAATTATTAACATCATCTGTCAAAGTCATGTCACTATGTGTCTGCGTTTCCACTTAACTCTGGTCAATCTATATTTGGAAAAACCCTCTCTACATTTCAAACATATCATGTTAGCAACCCCATTTTCAGGTTACATCCTTTGTTATATACTGTAATGTCTATCATAAGTTACACAGTCGTGAAGATTTTTTTTGACTGTCAAAATTCAGCTTTCTCCTGCCTTTTTTTCCAGTTACATGTCGTAATTTAGTATTCTTTGTAGTGAATGTGGATATCAATCTCTATCATATAGAAGTTATACAGCCATGAAGATTTTTTCTGACTGTAGAAATTCCTAAATTTCCTGCCTATTTTCTATATTTCTAATTTAGTATTCTTTGTTGCAAACGTTAGTATCGATCTCTATATTATAGAAGTTAGACATTCAGGAAGAATTTTTCTGACTGTAAAGATTGTTTAGATGTCTCCTGCCATTACCACATGTAAAGTGCCAGGTGTTTTGTGTTGAGACTAGATGTTATATTGATGTGGACACATGACACATGACATATAAACCATAGGAACAGGTGGTCGGGCCTAAACAGTTAATCATACAGTCAGCTGGAACCACTAAACAATACAGACATGTTTCATACTGCAGGTGATAATCAGAGATTTACTTATTACTGAGATCAGATATCAGGTAAATATGTGAATTTTTTCTGTAATATAGCAATTAGAAACACAACTCATTATTATTGTTCTTCCAAGGTAATGATGATGTGTGTTTAGAATATCAAATTTTGTACTAATTCATTCATAATTCTCAGATGAGAATACTGTACATTGGTATTGTGTAAAGGGTGGTCACATTCAAACCTGTAGCTTTGTTTGGGTCTGGTTATTGACAGAACATTTATAACATTGACAACTGAACACATGGTAGATATATGAATTGTTCTTGCATTACAGAGATTAAAGTCATAACATGTTATTAATATTCATTCATATTCATTGGACAAAGCTTTGTACATGCAATCTTTATTGACTCAACAAAAGTACAGCAAGGTTACTTCCAACTTTACATAAAAACAATTGGGTACGGGTGAGCTAACCTATGTACAAGTATGTGAGCAAATATGAATCAATCACCATGTGTAGTTAGTTATGTCATTTTCAGTCATGGTTCTAAGGTCCTTGATATATACACAAAGTGAATAGTTGCTACACGTTGTTACAGCTACATTGCCAGGATGAGTTCTCATAATCATATGTCAGGTGTAGGTGGATTAGATATAAAGAGCTTGTTAATATCACACCAGTAGGGAAGGCAGGCATATGGTATTATTACTATTAACCAGGACCAGGGCACACACAATTTAAGGTTGAAGCAGATAAAATATCATGTTAAGATCGTTGGTGTTAGTAAGATGATCTGCCATGTAGTTTAAGACAGATAAGATATGATGTTAAGATTTATTACTCAGTGGGCACATTTAAACCTCAGTAGCCTTTTCTGTCATACAGTAGTAAGACGATGTCCCATGTAATATTGAGGTTGGAGACAGATATAAGATGATATTAAGATTCTTGGTGTTAGTAAGATGATATGCCATGTAATATTAAGGTTGAAGACAGATATAAGATAATATTAAGATCGTTTGTGGTAAGATGATGTCCCATGTAATATTAAGGTTGAAGACAGATATAAGATGATATTAAGATTCTTGGTGTTAGTAAAACGATATGCCATGTAATATTAAGGTTTTACACAGATATAAGATAATATTAAGACCATAGGTGTTAGTAAGATGATATGCCATGTAATATTAAGGTTTTACACAGATATAAGATAATATTAAGACCATAGGTGTTAGTAAGATGATATGCCATGTAATATCAAGGTTGAAGACAGATATAATCAATGCCTGGGTGTATTTTGAAGTGGATTTCCAAGGCCCCATAGGGAGTTGAGTTTCTGGCCCGTTGCCAGACCTGTATATCAGATCCAATATGGCAGCTTCCCGGCCTTCTCATGTACCCACAGTTATCCTCTCGTTGTCTGCCCTCTGACATCGTCCGAGCACCAGTTATCGCATGGCGGCCGCAAGACGCAGGCAGGGAACTCTGGGTAAACCGTCAATTCTTCGTTACGAACCGAAGTGATGTTTTTTTCGGAGTGAATTTGTTGTAATTTAGATGAGTGAATGAGGAGGCATCAAGTTAATATAGCACTGACAGTGACATGCTGTTTTTTAGTGTACAGCTTTACATTTGACAGGATTGTCTTGATATCAATCTTCAAACAGATAATAACATTATGATTGTGGTATCTAAAATGGTTCATCTGAGTGTATCCATCCCCAAGGCCAGTTTTGCTGTTATTGTGATGTTAATTGATGAAGACTTAAACCATTGTGAGAAACAGCTTTATCAGCCTGGAGGAGGCGAAGTCTTTTCCTAGATGTTTTCAAGCTACAGTAGGAAGTCTTAAAGATTAAGAACTGGAGAAGTGATTGCCAAGACACCTTAAGGGTCCAGTAGGAGTTGTCAGAGGTTAAGATCAGTGAAAGTGATCACCAAGATGTCTTACAGGTGTAATGTAGGTAGGAGCTAAGGAGGTCATCACTATGAAAGATGTCTTACAGGTGCAGTAGGAAATCAGAAAGGTTAGGAACTGGGGGGGGGGGGGGGCATATCAGGATATGATGCCATGTCTTACAGGGGCAGTAGGAAATCGTAAATGTTAGGAAAGGAAAAAGTGATCCCCAAAATGACTTACAGGGGTGATTCGAAATCTTAAAGGTTAGGAAATGGGGATATCAGGATGTGATGCCTTACAAAATGTCTTACAAGTGTAGTAGGAAATCTTGAAGGATAGGAAAGGAGGAAGTGATAGCCAAAATGTCTTACAGGGGTGGTAGGAAATCTTGAAAATTAGGAAGGTGGAAGTGATCCCCAAAATGTCTTACAGGTGTGGTAGGAAGTCTTGAAAATTAGGAAAGGTGGAAGTGATCATGTCTAAGGTACAGATGTTAGGAGTAGAAGTGACACTTGAGGAGCAGTAGTTAACCCCTCTGACCTTCACCCAGCAGGCTGGCTTAGAGAAACACACACAACTGTAGCCTGTACAGGCCTTCACAGCAGGCTGGCTTAGAGAAACACACACAACTGTAGCCTGAACAGGCCTTCACAGCAGGCTGGCTTAGAGAAACACACACAACTGTAGCCTGAACAGGCCTTCACAGCAGGATAGCTTAGAGAAACACACAACTGCAGCCCCTGTTTCCTCTCCTAGGCCTTCAGTAGATGGTTAGGTGGTCAGCCATGTGTCTTACTGTTAACTTTTCTGCTGGAGGTTATTTCTGTGGTTCCTGTACATTTTGTAACAAGAGTAAAGCAAGAGAACATATGTTGTATCCATTGTAATGTATCACGCAATTCAGCCTCAGTATAGGCTGTGATGTTTTATAAAATAAATCATTCTGATTGTCATATGGTGAAAATTGAAGGCTTGTAAGGCAACTGAAACTTTGTGTACCAATTAAGGCTCAGACTCCCCCTCAGGGCCCTAGTACTGTAAATGCAGACACTTTCGCAGTGGTGTAATGTTCGCGGGTTTTCTTCGCAGAACTTAAAACTACTGCGAACATTTTTCATGGCAGTAAGAGTGCATGGGGCGACCGGGAACTTAAAACCACCGTGAAAAGTCCTTTTTTCTGCTACCGCGAAATTAAATCTCTGCGAAATTAAATGCATTTACAGTATCTGTTGTCATGTCAATTTTCCAGTCCAAATCAGAGAGTCAAGGGATGAAATTGTGTGACCTTACACGACCCACTGTCCCTCCCCATAATTGGTCATGAAATGTGGCGACCTTCCCCCCTTCTTAATGACTTCCCCTGGAGGGGTCTAGGGTCGTCTCAGGTCAGGTCCGGTCCCTTAGTAACACAGATATGTTGGGCAGAGTAACTCCAGGACATTTGAGTCGATCCCTGATGGTAATATTAATGTAAGTAAAGGGACATGTTGGTTGCAGTAGCTCCATGAAATTTGAGTTGAGCCCTGACTGTACTATATGTATGAAAGGAGAAGGTTGGTTAGAGTAACTCTCAGTAATTTGAGTCCAACCCTGACTCTACTAAGGGAAATATTTGTTAAGGTAACTCCCATGTAGTTGAGTTGAGCCCTGACTCAGTGACTGTATTATATTGGTCTAAGTAGAAATAGATAAATGAAATAGAATTGGCCTACATGAAATGTTTGTAAGAGTACCTCCCAGTGATTTGAGTTGACCCCTACAGCACTATTAGTAGAAATGTTGGTAAGAGTAATTCCCAGTGATTTGAGTTGACCCCTACAGCACTATTAGTAGAAATGTTGGTAAGAGTACCTCCCAGTGATTTGAGCTGACCCCTACAGCACTATTAGTAGAAATGTTTGTAAGAGTAATTCCCAGTGATTTGAGTTGACCCCTACAGCACTATTAGTAGAAATGTTGGTAAGAGTAATTCCCAGTGATTTGAGTTGACCCCTACAGCACTATTAGTAGAAATGTTGGTAAGAGTAATTCCCAGTGATATGAGTTGACCCCTAGAGCACTTTTAGTAGAAATGTTTGTAAGAGTACCTCCCAGTGATTTGAGATGACCCCTACAGCACTATTAGTAGAAATGTTTGTAAGAGTACCTCCCAGTGATTTGAGATGACCCCTACAGCACTATTAGTAGAAATGTTGGTAAGAGTACCTCCCAGTGATTTGAGTTGACCCCTACAGCACTATTAGTAGAAATGTTTGTAAGAGTAATTCCCAGTGATTTGAGTTGACCCCTACAGCACAATTAGTAGAAATGTTTGTAAGAGTAACTCCCAGTGATTTGAGTTGACCCCTACAGCACTATTAGTAGAAATGTTTGTAAGAGTAATTCCCAGTGATTTGAGTTGACCCCTACAGCACAATTAGTAGAAATGTTTGTAAGAGTAATTCCCAGTGATTTGAGTTGACCCCTACAGCACAATTAGTAGAAATGTTTGTAAGAGTAACTCCCAGTGATTTGAGTTGACCCCTGCAGCACTATTAGTCTAAGTGAAAGCCGACACCCCGGGCGGGTTTGTTTACGATGTGGAGGCAGCAGGGGTCAGAGTTCAGCCAGATTGGGAGGCGGCCATATTTTGCAAGTGTCAGTCCTGGGATGATCGGCGTGATCGCTGCCGTAGCGCCGTCCTGACCTTGTTTGGTGCGTGTCGAACGGAAGGCTGGCGTCTCCACGGTGACGGGTGACAGTTCAGGATTGCCGTGAGGTTAGAGAAGCCTTTTTTCTCTCCCCCACCCAGAAGTGAACCCAGACTGTGTTATTGTGTTATTGTAGGGACACCTGCTGTATAACAGAGACTACTGAGCCTGGAGAGAAAAACTCTGGCTGGCTTTTCTTTGTGTTTACCCAGAAATTAATCCCTCTGGAACTCAGCCAGAAATGCAATCATGTGTACACTACCGTAGAGCTGCAAATTTGTGCTGTGGCTGCTTCTGGGTTAGTCTGGGGGTGATTATACGGTAATGTTGTGATGATAGACAGGACAGGATGGTGTCAGATGTTCTGGGTTTTTCAGGAACAAAATTTGTATGTTCTGGAGCTGTTTTGGTTCTTGTTTTAATTGAAATGAATGTCCATTGCTGTTTGCAGGTCAGTAATTTGGCTGTTACTAGCATATCAAATGTCATAACATGTTTAAATGTTATGGTATTAGACATTGCAAGGTGTGTAGAAACTCACTGTCTACAGCCATTGTAGTTTGTTTAGGTTCATAGTTCTACATTGTTTAGATATCCTCTTGAGATGGTTATGTATACAGTTGTTGTCCTGATGTGAACTTAAATACCAGGATTTATTTTATCAACACAAAATCCCCCTTCCCACACAATGGTAGTGACCTAGTGTCAAAGGTCAGTAGCATGCTGTTCTGTATGTAAACTCCATTTTGACCTTGAGTTGTCAGTGTTGATGTGTGGGGTGAAACATGTCTGCCTGCGACCTCAGATAGACCAAACTCTGCAGACTACAACATCGGTTTCCTGTCGCGTCAATCACAGTCACAAGTTGTCAGGAGATTTGTAACTGCAAAAAATATGGTGTGAAGGCCAAAAATTCTGTATAGTTTTGGATGAGTATATTGTTAGTACAGATTTCAAACACAACCAGAATGCAATATTGTTTTCCTGTCCTATCATTAACAACCTGTCAGATGGTTTGTAATCAAGCAAAATGCAAAAGACGAAATAAAATAAGAAAAGATCAGAAAATGTGAAAATAATGAAGTCACAAATTCTATCAAATTACATAGTACTTGTTCTGAAGATTATACCTCATGTTTGCATGGAGTGCAAAACGGCCCTTGTGAATACGCAATGATTATGCCATATATCTACATTTGACACTAGCGCCCCCACATAACTCTAACAATAACACTGGGAATTTAGATTTTGTATCGCCTGAGTTTGACCTTCACGAGCAGAGGTCAAGCGGGGAAAATGGGCTCCATCCATCAGCTGATCCCTGCAGGAATCGATGCGACCTCCATCGATTTCTCCTCTTCCTGGAGCAGGGATGGAAACTGGGCCAAGTTGGGGATTATAAGTACTCGGGTCTTAGATATACTCTTCCTACTAAAATCATTGAATCATTCTATCATAGAAAATATGGGACATTTCATTTTCAAGTGTTTTCAAAGAAGAAGTCAAATCCTGCAATAGTAATGTAAGTTTGGAACCCAATTCTATATTATTTCTGTACATTCAATCACTTATACTTTTTATGTTAGAATGTAGATTATTTACCTGTTTTCAATCACTTCATGTATTTGTCTTTGTCCACTTGCAATTAGCCCCATGGGCATGAATTTGCAATAAACTTTCATTATGATACACTTCTGTGCATACAAACTTGGAGCTAATTTTGACTGTTGTGACTAGCACTGAGTTGTGCCTGTATATACTATTGGTTGGCCAGTGTTTTCGTTAGACTAAACTTAAAACATTTAGTTTTGAATAAAACCGTATAAAACATTTTATGGTTTTGGTCTGTTTTACTTGTTAGTAATGTTACCAAGAACAGCTGGATTGCATTGCTGTGGCCATGATTCCATGCTACTCCATAGTGACATGTGTTTTGTCTAAAGTGGTTCTTTATTTACCTCTCCCCTCCACTTGACTCTGTGTGTGCTGAAAGAACAAGCTCCTCTCTGCTACTCAGGTATTCTCTGTCTCTCAGGCAGCACAAAAGGGACGCGTCAGCTTTGACTGGAGCGATGCTTTCATTACGGTAATATTGCCCTGTTGACCTGCTGAAGTTATGAAGACTGTTGAAAATGGCTGCTAGAATTTTGAGTGATTGAGTTGAATTTTGAGGTGCCTGTGGTTTTGATGGGCCTGCAGTACCTGTAATATGTGACAGGTGGCACTGTTGGATGGGTTGGCAGTGTTATTATCTGGAGATGGTATTTACAGGTTTGCGATAGCACAACCTGTTTTGTTTTCGTTAGCGGAGTAGGGCGCCGCCATGTTGTATTATAGGGCGCCGCCATGTTGGATGATGTCAAGGGAGTGAGGCATGCTGGGAGTGAGGCATGCTGGGAGTGAGGCATGCCGGGAAAGTTTTTGCCATGTTGGGAAAGGTGTCGCCATGTTTGGTGTGGGGCATGCTGGGCGTGAGGCATCTTGAGGAAGCTGTGGTTATGTTTTGAGCTTGTTGTTGCGGTCTTGTCGGAAGATATTGGGACCACAGTTTCACAGTTTGTTTGTAACAAGGACAACAAAACAACAACAATGAGATGGTAGTTTCTAATGCGATTTTGATGTGTTAACGGTGCTGTGGAATATTGTGAACTTGTTGTCACGGACTTGTCGGAAAGACATGTAGGGACGACAGCCGCACAACAGATGATTAGTCTGTTTTAAACAAGGACAACGAAACAACAACAACAACAATGGCCATGGGATGGTGGTTTTATATGCGATTTTAATGTGTTAACGATGCTGTGGAATATTGTGAACTTGTTGTCACGGACTTGTCGGAAAGACATGTAGGGACGACAGCCGCACAACAGATGATTAGTCTGTATTAAACAAGGACAACAAATCAACAATAACAATGGCCATGGGATGGTGGTTTTATATGCGATTTTGATGTGTTAACGATACTGTGGAATATGTGAACTTGTTGTGACGGACTTGTCGGAAAGACATGTAGGGACGACAGCCGCACAACAGATGATTAGTCTTTTAATTAGGACAACAAAACAACAATGGGCTGGTGGTTTTGTATGCGATTTTGATGTGTTAACGATGCTGTGGCGCACAACAATGGATGACTAGTTTTAAACAAGGTCAACAAAACAACAACAATGTGATGGTGGTTTTTATGCGATTTTGATGTGTTAACGATGATGTGAACTTGTTGTCACGGACTTGTCGGAAAGACATGTAGGGACGACAGCCGCACAACAGATGATTAGTCTGTTTTAAACAAGGACAACAAAACAACAATAATGTGATCGTGGATTTATGCGATTTTGATGTGTTAACGATGCTGTGGAATATTGTGAACTTGTTGTGACGGACTTGTCGGAAAAACATGTAGGGACGACAGCCGCACAACAGATGATTAGTCTTTAATTAGGACAACAAAACAACAATGGGCTGGTGGTTTTGTATGCGATTTTGATGTGTTAACGATGCTGTGGCGCACAACAATGGATGACTAGTTTTGTATGCGATTTTGATGTGTTAACGATGCTGTGGAATGTTGTGAACTTGTTGTCACGGACTTGTCGGAAAGACATGTAGGGACGACAGCCGCACAACAGATGATTAGTCTGTATTAAACATGGACAACAAATCAACAACAACAATGGCCATGGGATGGTGGTTTTATATGCGATTTTGATGTGTTAACGATACTGTGGAATATGTGAACTTGCTGTGACGGACTTGTCGGAAAGACATGTAGGGACGACAGCCGCACAACAGATGATTAGTCGGTTTTCAAGAAGGACAACAAAAGAACAACAACAATGGCCATGGGATGGTGGTTTTATATGCGATTTTGATGTGTTAACGATGCTGTGGAATATGTGAACTTGCTGTGACGGACTTGTCGGAAAGACATGTAGGGACGACAGCCGCACAACAGATGATTAGTCTGTTTTAAACAAGGTCAACAAAACAACAACAATGTGGTGGTGGTTTTTGTATTCGATTTTGATGTGTTAACGATGATGTGGAATGTTGTGAACTTGTTGTCATGGACTTGTCGGAAAGACATGTAGGGGCGAGAGCCACACAACAATGATGGTCAGTCAGTGTTATGGTGGGATAGTGGTTTTGTATGAGATTAAAATGTTATATGAGTCATAGCTGTTAATTTTTGTACATGAAGTTTTGCTTACAATATGGAATGATTTGCATTGACAGGGGCGTTTTGGAATTCAACAAGGTAGAATTCGATATGGTAAATGATTCAGAATTGAAATACCTGTTTACCGATGTTTCTGACAACGTTTTCCTTTCTGTAATAATCAATGGCATGCTTGGACATGTAACGAATTCTTTTGGATGCTGATTTGAAGACGACCACGCTAACGATAAAGAAATGACACAAAGATAGGGATTCCCGTAAACTGGGCACGGGAGACTTTGAATGTAGACTGACTGAGACATCGTAATGCTATGTCACTTCGGTTTGTTGCTCTCCTGAATTGCCACAGAAATAAATCTATATTCTGTCTTACCTGACAGACAGCTACACAGCTGTCCGCTACATCACACAACATTGGTTACTAGTACTTTATCTCGGTCTGTTACAGTATGTATCATCAAACAAATAACCGTCTTAGAATACCAATTGCAATCATGACACAACAATATAAACTAGTACATACGGCAACCGTTGCGCTGTATCTTGTTGCAAGTGACGGACTGAAAAGTTTTTTTTTTTCAATTCAGATTGCATACACAATAACTCTAAGGTTCCGTTGATGTATTATTCCGAATTCCGGCCCAAAAACGTAAACGGCTGCACTGAGGTGTATTTTTAGCAGTGATATTGGTGAAAGTTTCTTTCTACCTAAAGAAGTTAACAGGCAATGTTCGATGGCTGTCTGGGTCGGAGGCACACAGTTCTGGGTTCTGTCTTCTGAGTTGTACGGTCGTAGCTAAAAAGTGCCCGCTCCGGTGCGTGCTAACTGCATATTCGGTCATAAAAAAGACTGAATGATTAGCTATTGCAATTGTCGTGAATTTGTTTACATGATAAATGGTAAATAAGCGCAACAAAGAAAGAATGGTATAAATATATTTCAAGTATGTGCATTATGTTCGCCACCATGTAAAACACGTATCTCTGCATTATTTCCAATGCAGTTAAAAACTCATCAATGAGACCTTACGTACGTTTGTATCGTTTTCATTCGAAAATCCACCCTTAGTTTGATTTTGCCCGTCTTCGTCTGAGTCAATTACACTACTTGAATGTATATTCTTTGATACACATGATAGAATAGACAATACATATTCGTATAAGTCAAATAACGCAGACAACACGTGAACGTCAGTCCATGAATTCTCTAACTGGTGTCATTTTTTCGATAGTTGTAGCAGTGCAATCGCTTGGCTGTACGTGGCTCTGCTCCGGTCTGGCACTTCCTTCTCATGGCCTTGTTCTGTAGGGCGACGTTGTTCCGGGTTTTGCACGGCCCCCACCTTCGGTCCCATCGTTGCAATTTGCACACGGACGTCGTTCCCTTCAGTGATACAGCTCGTCGTCCAGTGATAGGCATCAGCAACATCCCTTGCGGTGGTAGGAGCTGTGTGGATCGCTCTAGCCCGACCTGTGCAAAGGTCGAGACACACACACACACACACACATCAACCTGAACGCTCTAGCCGATCGAAATATTCAAACTATTCCAAAATGATTTGTTTTTTTAATAAGAATCAGGAGAATTAAAATGATAAGAGATATAAGAAGAAGAATGATAAGAAATATAATAATACACGTTTTTTGAAGTTATCAAATTGAAAATATATCTGTTTTAAAATAGGATATATCTTCTAATGTTACACACAATGTCCTAAATCTGGGACGCAATCCTCTGATGACTGTTTTCCAGACACTGCATACGACAAGATATATTTCATTTTCAAAGCATCTTTACGGTCTTTGTGACAGTGTTTCTGCTTCGTACAGAAATAATTCTTTGGTGGAGCAAACTTTGACATTTGATTCAAGTCGAAGCGTCCGTGATGATGAAATTGTTCTTTTCCTTTTCTTTATGATAAGACCCTTCAACAACTCTGCCAAAAAGAACGGGTCAAGTGCATTTACCTATCGCTTCATCTCATATCCGCTCCTCGTCGTCCCTTCTTCATGATAATCCTGCTCCTGACATCATCCTACAGCCCCGACCTCGTTTCTGCTAAGTTGACATGTAAAAAAAATCAGACCAATCTTGAATTCATGATAGCTTGGACATATTCTACAAGCATTCCTTAGGCTGTGGTGGGGACTGGGGCAGACTAGGTGACATACATGTTTACAGTAAGCTACGACTTAATTTCCTGTCATTGAAACAGGCAGCTGCGTTCTGACAGTTCCAAAATTTTAAGAGACAGTTCGTTAAATCATTTACATTTGAAATTTCTTTGCTATGAAATGGAAAACGGTTGTGGTCACGCACTAACCCTTTAGATACACATATTAGAATACTTAGTGACTTGCGATAGTTAGACCTGACCAGAGCGTCAAATTAACCGTGAATCAAATTACGTCGCTACAGAAAAAAAACACAGACCAATGCGTTGGCTTACCGCAGCAGAATGTCCAGTTTCTATCCCTTGTTTTAGACATGCCATTGTCTTTTCATGTCAAGATATGTTTATATGGGTTTGGCAGGTTACTCTGGAACTGCAAGGACTGTCAATGTTAGGACTTCTAATACCGACGAGGCGGGAGGCCGGTCACTCGCGATACACATACAATTATTCTGTCTTAGTACATCATATGGAACTTATCGGTCTGGCTTACTCTCAATCTTGATTCGGATTTTCACATTAAAAGAAAACACACATTTGTTGATCATGGCTAATACGGTGGCGTACACTCGCCATTAGTCATAGGTGTCACGGACATGTTCGATAAAATCTCTTGGTGTACTGGAAACAATAAATCATTTTTGCATACATTATTATTTTCAACGAGCCAGCCTTTTAACATGCACCTACTACTATGATCCTTCAAAATTCTAAGTGGAATACATTGTCATTTGGCCTTTTCTTTTGAGCTTAAAGTGGATCAAGAGTAACAGTTAGAACCTGTTAGTAGAAAACCCAACCAGAAGCTTTCAGTGCAGTTTTAAGTTTCTTTTTTATCAATTACAACTATTTCTGTTGTCCAATACAACAGCGTCATTAATTAATGAATCAAACATACCTGAAAACGACTATGTAAAACTATAGGCCTTTCCTTATCAACAGTTGTCATACAAGCACATCAGGAATCTTCAAGGGTCAGAAAATGAACACTTTTTCTGCCGCTTGTGATTTTCACGACATTTGACGTCATTTGGACTAGTATTTATTATTTTTCAATTCTGGGTATATTTGTCATTTGTCTAACTTCCATAAAAAGCCCTAGCCCAAAAGAGACCACAATTCATCTAAATATGACCAAGAGACACCGAGCTATCATTCAATGGTACTAGACTAAATTTTTATTTTGCGTTCAGGGTGCGTAACGTTTTTCATATTTTGATCGAAGCTACTGGTTGTGCACAAATGGAATTTTGGGGCGATGCTAACTAGTACAACTTTGTCTGATGTCTGACAAAGACATAATTTGAGAAGGGAATCGTTGTTTTGAATAGCAAAATTATGGGTAAACAGTGATGCTCCCAACAAAGGTCGAATCAGAGATCGAAACTCGAGGCAGAGATCTCGTATCATTTTATATCATGTATATCATTTTGTAGAAAAATCCCCCCAAGTGATAATAAAAATATAAAGATTGATGTGACTTACTCAGCGTCCACTGTTTGGGCGATCGTCCAGCGACATGACGACGGTAGGAGCAGGCGGGCGCTGAGTTGAGTTACCTTACCTGGCCGGAGAAGTTAAGGATCGGTGGCCAGGTGGAGGCAATCATTCCTTGCTTCTCAGTCGTGCTTTCTGGACAGTATGTGTTTCAAACTGGATCGATAACTTGTGATGACCTTCCAGTCCCTTTTGTAGATGTCTTCGGACGACAACCTTACCAGTGACCCGACTTCTCCGTAGAGATTGTTTCGAGATTCAAAGAACGTGGCCTGGCCAGCGATGTCTGCGCTGTACTGTTTGGGAGGCCGGCACGGCACAACACTTAGTGTGTTCAGGATTTTTCCTTCCACCATATTCTCAGGAAACGGCAGATGCATCTCACGAGGAAGGCATTCATTCTATGAATTTCTCCTGCTTTGCACAGGTTTACAAAGTTCCACTCCTTCAGTGTGCCGATAACGCATGCAGCGTACCCCTCCATCTTCGTCTTGTTGTTGTTGTTGACGGACAATTTGCCAGAGTTCTCCAGCACTCGAGTCTTGCTACGTGAGCATGTGGCCTTTCCGATCCTCCTGTCAACCTTCATGTGGGAAAATCTGCCGCTGACGACGAACCCGAAGGCGGTTTTCTGTATCACCACATCCTAGTGACAGCCAATACGAGACTTAAAGAACCAGAGAGAAGAGAGAATCACGTGGAAATTATCCAATCACGAGCTTTCTTTGAAGACGTGAAAAACGTTACTCCTGCGATTTCTCCCCGGAAATCCACACCGTGAGAAAGCCACCAGGTGCAATCCGAAGAAACAGTTGATTGACATTTGACTGACAGGTCGTGACTTACTCGATATTGCCCGGATTAAGCTTAAGGTGCCCCCAGAGAGACCCGGCCCGGGTCTGGGGGCACGTAGGGGTTACTATCTTTTCAACCCCGTAGCGTAGGCATTTTTCATCCTACTACAACGAAACTTGGACACAACTTACAGAAGTATATGTACATAACAGCCATCAAGTTATATTTAAGGAAATAGATCTAGTCAAAGGTTTGAATAAAATTACGGCCGAATCTCAACTTCCGGTTTCAAAGACTGCCGTCCGTTTGTCTGAAAGTTATTTAAAAACACATCAAAATATTGCCAAAATGATGGTCACAAGCAGTTATGTGAACACAAAGTTAACGTTGTTAAGAATATTTGTTCACAATTCACATATATGTAAGTAAAAAGATTTTAAAAAATATGTCGAAACCAATTAGAAATATTTTAGAAAATAAGTCGAAACCAAGTAAAAAGATTTTTTCAAATAAGTCGAAACCAAGTAAAATGATTTTTAAGAATAAGTCGAAACCGAGTAAAAAGATTTTAAAAAATAAGTCGAAACCAAGTAAAAAGATTTTTTATAGTTAAGATTTTAAAAAATAAGTCGAAACCAAGTAAAAAGATTTTTAAAAATAAGTCGAAACCAAATAAAAAGATTTTTAAAAATAAGTCGAAAGTTTTTTATAGTAAAAAGATTTTTTAAAAATAAGTCGAAACCAATTAAAAATATTTTAGAAAATTAGTCGAAACCAAGTAAAAAGATTTTTAAAAATAAGTCGAAAGTTAGTAGATAAGAGTCGTGGTCC